>NC_056739.1:1809144247-1809344247 GCF_019279795.1 Protopterus annectens | reverse complement strand
CCATCTACAGACTGCAATCCTCGCACTACCTTCTATAGTCCACAGATAGATTCTCTGTGGCTAACACATGAAACCAAAGGCACAACACTGGCTAGTCTGCAGATGACCCTGCAGATGGGGATTCCTCATAAACATGGAACTGACATGGCAGGTATTGCAAAATGTACGACAGCCATATCCAGACAAACACTGTTAAACCAACATTACTCCAAATGCAGTAAAGCAGCACTTACAGTCTGTAGTCAGGTCAGGCACACCCCCCTCCTGTTTGTTGCCTTCTTTCCACAGTGTATGTTGTTAGAGGTAAACCCCCAATCCATCTGAGATGCTGTTTGCCAAATAACCGATCTAATTCCTGCTCACAGTGAATAAAAAGGGCCAACACCACCATGATGTTCCTAGATATTGGAGTGTGTTTCCATGCAATTGGCTATGAGAATGTTACCACAGCTGTTCCACATGAAATCAGCTAGGGGAGGGCTGCAATTCATGAAGAGGCCATCAGCTGATCATGAGCATCACTTAAAATATACATGCTGCTCACTAAGCAAAGCAGGTGTGGGTCTCCACATCCACCAGAGAGGGGGTGGGAGAGGCAGACAGAGGCAAATACCTGTTAGGGAGGGGTGGGAGAGTAAAACTGTAGCATGTTTGCATTACACACCTACCAGCACAGGGTATCACACCCTCAACAACTATGTAGTGCTTTCACAGTTAGATGCAGTTACTGAATGCACCACATGGGTTACCTGTTGTGGAACACTCAGAACATATATGTGATGATGAGTGACATCTGCAACAGGGATACAGTACATATAAGGTAGGCGATGTACTTGTGTCTGTCTGCATGAACAAGTACCAGCGTCAACACAGCCACAGTCTCTCAGGGACGCATACACATTGACACACTTGGCAGGGCCAGGAGTACAACTCATCAGTAGTGGGATTTCCACAACACATCAGTGTGCAGGTATCACATGCACCACATGGGTCATACGGAGGTCATAAAGGCAAAGATTATGAGGAGGTGTCAGTATGCCCATGAGGGTTGTAGTGAGTGTGGATGTGGCCATACGTACAACGCACACACAAACACACTGGGTGCTAGTATTGACATGCATGGGTGCATGTCTGCATGGGTGTGTGATGGTCAACTGTGCCAGCAGGCTATAGAAGGGTAGGTGATGGGTATACCTTCATTTTCCCACACAGGTGGGTATTGTATCCCCGGGTGACTATTGTGTGTGGCCAATGCTGTGCATAGCCTGCCATGTATGTGTTTCTTATTTCATGACATGGATGCTGTCTAAGATGTGCACACCTCCCACATGCATGTACAGTGACATGTGAAACTGTACCTGGGGTGCCTGGCCCATGTTGTGAACACGGATTATCATCAGATGTGCCAGTCTTGCCCACCTGTGGCAGGAACTGGTAATGGGCAGCAGGTTACCCTGCATCTATTTTGATAGCATGCTAACAGCATTACGGGGTGTCAGTGGCATCTGTCCATACAGGGCATGGTATGTCCATTGTGGGTCACATGTGAAGGCACCACAGATGAAACTGGTGTCCATTGCGGAACATGGGGGAGGTCCACTGTCTGCATGAACATGCATATTGGACAGATGGGCATGGTGACATGCCCTCTGTAGCCCACTGCTATCACTCCACAGTCACTAACGGTAGCCAATATACAGTGTGCTACCCACATATTGGCTGTTGCCAATTCTGGGGTTAGAATTCCTACCTAACTAGTTTATCACACTACAGCAGTATGCAGTTATGGGACACGTCACAGAGATTACTGGGATACAGCTTTCCCAAGGGTGTATTTCACATTGGATAACCTCAGCAGGCTTGTCATAGTAGGGCTTTGGGGATGGTGGTGTGTGCATGGGCCAGAACCCATTCATCTAGGGGTTGACACACCATATGCGAGCACACACGGAGTCATATGTCACAGATACGTGTATACAGCTACTACATGACTACTTCCTTGTATAGTCATGTTGCACAGCTGGCACGTGCACCACATAGTCTCTAATGCTGACAGATACTGGTGGCTATTATATGCAGTGGTTGACATCTGCAACTCATATGTTTGGGGTCCCTTGGCTGTGTGCTGGGTGAGACAGGGCTGGATGGCTCCTTGTCACGGTCACCCTCTTCCACACATCTATGTCCATCTGCCATTGGCTTATTATAGTGTGTTGTCCTTACATATATGTCTGTATTCCTATCCACTGTGTGTGTGCAAGGCATGAGTGGTAAATACTGACATGTGTCTGCACTAAGAACTGCGACTGCCAGATATGTCTGGTCCACTGGTGTTTGCAGACATGGCCTTCATGTGTTTAAGTGTGTGACTATGCCCAGTATGACCTTTCAGTATGTTGTTGACTGACATTGCCTGCATTTCTCTAAGTGTGTGAGCATGCCCAGTATGGCCATATGTATTACATGTGTGGATCAAGTCTAGGTAGTGTGTACTGCAGTGCTGACCTTTGTGCTGTACACCTACAAGTAGCATGATGTGTCCGCAGGGTATCCATTGGTCAGTTGGCATTGACTGTTGCCACATTTCTGCATAGCAGGGGGTGGGACACCTGACTGTTTCTACATTTCTACACAGGTTTGGGGGGGGGGAACCACACCTGACTGTTATATTTGTATGTAGGATGGGGAGGGCACACCTGACTATTTCCACATTTCTACACAGGTTTGGGGGGACACACCTGACTGTTACTATATTTCTATGTTGGATGGGGGGCGGGCACACCTGACTATTTCTACATTTCTACACAGGAGTGGGGAAGCACACCTGACTGTTACAATAAGTCTACGTAGGATGGGGAGCCACACCTGACACTTGTACACATTTGCTAGGACTGTACTGGTATGTCAGGTACTCCATTTCAGTCTGTAGTCTTACTTATCATGCTGGCTAGAGGCATACTAGTGTACTACAGATCTTAGCTTTTAATTACCTACATATTAGTTTCTGACTTCCTAGCCTTCACAACTGACATCCAACTGCCTGGCCTGCTGTAGTCTGTCTGTGTAGGCCTGGCGGGGGGGGGGTACCCATAGGCCTCATTCAGTGGCCATAGTACAGCATTTGTTTGTGTTTGTCTACACCTGTCCTGCTGGCTGTGACTGTTGTTGGGTATGTGATACCCCCTGACTGGCATGTGTGAGTCACTTACCTTGTGGGTGTCCCAGTATTGAGGGTGGTGCTGCAGAGCTGCCTATGTCGGATGCACATAGTACACTCCCTATACATGGTTGAGCACAGGTAGTGTCATATTTGGCATCCCTTTTACTGTATGTGCGAGTCAGAGAGAGGTGTCATTTCCAGGGTCCCTACCATGTCAGTGCATGTGCTATGCGTTGCCTCTTTGCCAAGGCCAGGGCATAATGGGCACACCTCCTTCTGCCTACTGGGGCAGGCTCAGGTTGTTCCTCCTCCAAATAACTCTGTGCCTGTGCAGGCCTTGGCAATGGTGGGGGCTGTGTGGCCCTGCCCCATGCTGCTCCTGCTGCAGCTGTTCCTGCAGGATCATATTGTGTAGCATGGCACATGCAAGGACAATTTGGGTACATGTAGTTGGTGAGTACTGCAAGGCTCCCCCAGATGTATCCAGGCACCGGAACCTTGACTTGAGCATCCCAAACACACATTCTATTATGATTCTTGTTTGTGCGTGTGCCTCATTATGGAGTTCTTGTTCAGGTGTGTGTGCATTTCTGATGGGTGTCATCAGCCATGGATCCAGTGCATATCCAAGATCCCCCACTAGGTGACCATGTGGGATTCCCCCATTGGCAAATCTCTATTATAGCTGGGTCAGATGCCAGATGTGGGAATCGTGATAGCTTACAGGGCAGCCAGTGCACACACATTCATTATTATACCCTGGGCATCGCACATGACCTGGCAGTTGATGGAGAGGAAGCCCTTGCGGCTGATGTAGATCCTGCCCCGCTCACCAGGTGGTGCTTTGATGCATAGGTGCATGCAGTCTATTGCACCCACTACCTCAGGGTATTCTGCTATTTGGTGAAAGAGATGCATATTGCTGGCCAGCACCTCACGGGTGTTGGCGATATATACATCCTCACCGATGTGCTAACATGGCATCCAGGAACTGGTGGAGTATCCTGCATGCTGATGCCTGTGAAATCCCCATCATATCCCCAGTTGGCCTTTGGAAGGTACCTGTAGCTAGTATTCTTAGGTCTACACATACCTTGGTATCCACTGAGATGGGTTCCCCTCTGTTAGTTCTGTGTGTGGTCCCTGTCCACCCTATAGCACTCCACTATCTCCAGCTCATGTAGCCCTTGGTAGGTTACCCTGGGTCTGTACACTCTTCTCCATCTCCTCACTGTGGGTTGGTTGGCAGCATTCACATCCTCACCACACTCAGCCTCTTGTACATGCTGGTTTATGATAGCAAAAGCAGCCCCTAACATTTTTTGTTTTGCTTTCGTTTTGTAAAATTTCCCTGTTTGTATACACCGGTGGTGCAGAGTGTTTGGGGAAAAACAAGGGGGAAAGGTGTTTGCATAGTTTATAGTGGTGTGCTGGGCTGGGCTGGTCTGCTACCTGTGTAATTGGCTGATTCTGATACATTTCACCTGCCAGCTAAGCTAGTTCTCCTTGATTTCCTTCCTACTGCTGTTTTCCCTTCCTGTTTAAGGCCAGGGGTGTGCTCAAATGTGCACAGAGCTGCTATTTCCTGTTTTTTTTTTCTTTAAAACCCAGTGCATGGCACACGCACCCACTTAGGCTTTGTAAAGAGTGCTAGGCAGGTTTAGGCACACTCCCTAGCTTAGCTATGCAAAGCTAGGTGCAATCCCGAGCCACAGGGCTTCAATCCACTTACAGTATGCCTGACACACACACCCATGATGTCACCAATATCTTAGTCTTGCCCACAGCTATTCATACTCTTACACTGTTGGGACCTGCCTCACATGCTGGGGAACACTGGGATTCACTATCCTTCCCCTCATTTGCATAGGATTGCCTGCTAATGCATAGTTACATGTCTCACACTGAGCCTCCTCTCTTGGCAACCATTACTCACTGGCCAGATTGTCTTCTGCCTGCCATTGACTTGTATGGCAGAATACTGATTTTAGTTAGATTGCTTATTTTAGGTTTATTTTATTATTTTCCTTCCGATTCCATTTGCCCACAGCTGCTCTATGCTTAAACAGCCGAGATCGGCGAAAAAAATAAAAAAAAGTTTTTTTTTTAATTTTTTTTTATTGTTTGCAATGCCACTGGCCTTATACTTGGCCATTGGCATGCTTCCTCAATGATATGCACCCTTTATTTGGAGCTGTCATAGTTGCATTTCGGATTTTGCAGAAATGTACTTGGTTACTAACCGAGTACATTTCTGCAGATAGCACTTGTCTTGCACGGACTATTGCAAGCTTCCTGGATTGCAAAATCACCTCAATCACATGAATTCCTCCTGCAAATGAGGTGATTTGCATACCAGGGCTTAGTCCGTACATGATTAGTGCAGGAGCTCTCGTGTACGCCCCTGCAGGCTGTTCCTGGATGGCACAGCAGACATATTGCCTGATACAGTTCCAGCACTAATCATGCATGCCGTGCAGAGCATAGAGATTCCGAGGGATAGTATTTTTTTTTTACAGTTGGGATATGCATGCTCAATATGATACATATGCATGTTCCAATTATACTGAATACAGATTGCAGAAAGTAATTTGTGCCACTGATATAGAGGTATGAAGTTACATTCCAATAATGATGCAAACAACAGAATTGTATATTTAGGAAGTGCGTTTTTTGAACACACAACCGATGTCCTATAAAGTACTGCATGTATACTTTTCCTTTTGCAGTCTAGAGAGGCACACCTACTGTTATTTGAGAATATGGCACCATTGCTTTGTACTACAGACTAAGGGATGTACAGTTTAATTTACAGTTGGGATATGCATGCTCAATTTGATACAACTCTATTAAATAATAACCAAGTGGTCCTTAACATTTAATGCTACAAAATTACTATAAGAATTTATATTATTATTATTATTATTAAAATACTATTTAGACAGTACTGTTCTGATGCATACACACAACGTGCTTCTCATGTCCTTACTAGATATGCTGCATGTTTTCAGCATTTAACTCTTATAATTACTAACTGAAATTGATACTTACACATCTGTGGGGTGTCTGCTGCCTGACATTCCCCGATCCAAAGCTCAAGGGTTTCACGCTTCCTCCTCCAGAGGTCAGCAAAATGATGTCTGCATTGCTCTCCTGTGGTGGAGATACCTGTCACATGGGTTAAGGCATTGGCAGCACTATTCCAGGCTTCAGATTTATATTCTGAGCCAGAATAGTCCTGCTGCAGTAACCTGGGCCCATATTCTCTAACTAGGAGTCCAAAAAAATGTTGGAATCCTGGACACCGCAACTCTGCACATGAAAACACACATCCTCTCCAGCAACTCCAGACATGCCTGCTATAGTTCAAGCTCAATGTCTAGTGAGCATTTCCCACCAATTGCAGTTTATATGGTGCTGTTTCCTGCCTATTCCACCTCTCGCACTTACTGAGTGTGCTCATTTTGAGTTTGCAACATTTGAAAATGTTGCACATCACTTACTATCATGCAAATATAGTTGGCAAGAGTGAGCACTGCAAGGAACCATGTTAGCGAGACAGTAAGTGATGCTCAACAGTAGTGAACAAAGCAATTTCTAGCTGATTAGGTATACAGACACTTGTGTAAATGGGCAAGTCAATTTTATCATATATACAGCTCTCCTACACCTGCAGGATTTACAACAAAAAGATTGAAAACAGTTGTGTATCTTGCACTTTATTGTTATAATCTACACTATTACAACAGTAAAACAAAACTTGCACACCCTGTTCTAGAACCCTGTGCCATTTGCACTCCATCCCTACACTTAATGCTTGCTGACATGGGATTAGTGAGATGGAAATCTGCTGTCGTATTAGTTATTGTAAGATTCTTGCTGTTAACCATAGAGCAACACAGCTGTGTAATGCACAGTATTATTAATTGAATGCATCCAGTTCATATGATTGGCTGTCTGGTTCCTGTCTAGAACCTGGGTGGGCCATTTCTCCAGTTTGTGCTCTGCGGTGCTTTATGCAAACCTATTGAGCATAGATAAACATGTTTATGCCAAGTGGTACATCGTGCAAACATTGGCAATTAAAAAAATAAATAAATACCAGGACCATCCAGTCCTTGAACAGGGTGTCTGTATGATTACCATATTTCCTTTGCTGTCCTTTGCTAATTAGGAAGGTTTGCAGAGTACCTTGCATTCTTCCCTGCTACTCTTTACTCCAATTTGATTCCCTCCCCCACCCCACCCCCAAGTGATTGGTCAGGTACAACACACCATAGGTTTTAAAAACTGTGGATGCCATATTTGGTCTACTTCTGCAGCTGAAAGCCCTGCAGGTGTTGCATTTCTAGTAATGCACACTTACAAGAAAATAGCAGCCCAGCAAAATTGTCCCTTGCCCCACTCCCTCTACACAAAGTTATTTCTTCATTCCCTCACCCATACTACTGCACTTAAATTCTCAGTAGGTCCTCTGTGCTAAATTAAACACTACCTCTGATTCTCTTAACCTTGGTGCCCTAGATGGCACACTGACCTGTTGCCTACCTTAGTTCCAACTTGTAGACATTTTTTTTGGCTGACTCACTACTGCGATCTGCACCTAAATATTATAGCTATAGTCCACCAGGCAACAATATTGCCACACTTGAAAGTATACTACAATGGACCTCCATATCTCTCCCACAAGAAACTATACTAATAGGTGATTTTAATATTGAATGGCTTCTTTGTTCCTCTCCAAACCCTACACCCCATGTAAACGTGTACGGCTTCACCCGACTCATCACGTCTCCCACTAGGACTGATAAAACTTCTAAGCGTCAATCCATCCTTGACTGGATTTTGTTTAGCAACCCCAATCTCTCATCCCACTCAGGCTGTCTCCCTGATTGCCTTAGTGAGCACAAACCAACTTTTCTCCTAAGAAACTGCATTCATTAAAACTGCCAGCTCTCCATCCATCTAATCAGAACCAAAAAAAACTTTGATCCAAACAGGATTATCTATGCCCTAAAAAAGCTTCAATTGGGAATCTCTGAAGCATATGCCTCTAGAAAAAGCCATTCTCTCCTTTAACTCCACCTTCCTAAACATACTCAACTATCATGCCCCCTCTAGAACCATTAGAGTGAAATCAAAATACACACCCTGGCTATGTAAAGAATCCAGATCTTTATTCAGAACCAGAGATAAAGTTTGGGAACAATATCATAAAACCAAATCCCATATAACTAATCAAAGCTTAGAACTCTGAAATAAAGCAAAAAAAAACTAGTAAAATTAGACAAAAGCAACTACTATTACAACATACAGAATAAACATCAAAATAACCATCAAAGATTCATGGCACCAGTTAACAATATATTGCATCCTGGAAAAACAACCACTCCCACTCCAACAACAGCCGCCAACTCCATGAACTTAGCCACTCAATTTAATACTTACTTCACAGAATCAATTCAACAACTTGCACTGACCCAGACCACCCCAACCGCACACCCCCTAACCCAAACCACAAAAGTTTACATCCTCCCAAAAGGAACAACCAGTTTACACTAATCCTAGTCTCCACTAACACAATAAAAAAACTACTAAATAAATGTAAGCCCACTACCTTAGTTGCCGACAATCTCCCTGCTGACTTTCTGCAAATTGCAACAGTAGCAATTACATACCCTGTATCCATACTGATAAATAGGTCATTATCTGAAACTTACGTCGTCACCATCTGCAAACTTTCCCACATCTTACCCTTACACAAAGGAGGTAACTCCACTGAACTAGCAAACTATCACAATTCTATCCTTCTGGGAAGGGTCATACGCACCTAACTTATGGACTATCTCCTTACACACAAGCTCCTATCTAATAATCAACATGGTTTTCGCCCCTCTCACAGCACAACCACAGCCCTACTGTCATTTATTAACACAGTTAACCAGCATAGAAACAATGGTCAATTTGTATTAGCCATATTCCTGGACCTGTCCAAGGCCTGTGACATGGTAAACCAGTCAAAACTAATATATGTCCTCTCCTCCCTTAGCTTCAGTCACCCCACCATCACCTGGTTTCAAAGTTACCTAGCAGAATGTCTACAGGCTGTCCACTGGCAAACAAGATCTTTCACCCCTTCTCCCTGTTACCTTAGGAGTTCCCCAAGGCTCCGTCCTTGGTCCTCTTCTTTTTTCTCTTTTTACAAACTAGCTCAACTTGGCTACAACCCAGGCCTCAGTAGTTCAGTACACTGATGACACTATCCTGATTTGCTCAGTTTCCTCCTTCAAAGACCTCCATTCCATTACTCAAAATTCCTTCTTGTCTGCTGAATACTAGTTCATTAGCTCCCAACTTATCCTAAATCCCAACAAAACCAAACTTCTTCTTTTCTACCCAACCAGATACACCTCCCCATCCACAACCTTCAGTATCCTCTCTTAAAATAAAACTATTATCACCCCAACAAACCATATCAAATTACTATAAATGGACATTGACAATAACCTGAAATTTGATATTCACATTGCCCAGTCCATTAAAAAAGTTCACAAATAACTAGGTCTCCTATAGAAAAACAACAGATTTCTGACAAATAACAAAAATAAACACCATTGCTAGAACCCACCTCCTCTCAACTCTCCTGTTTGCCTCCCCAATCTTAACCAACCTCCACAAGACAGATATAGCCAAACTCGAAGCCTGTTACAATAAAATCTCCAAGTTTGCCACTAATGCCTCATACAAGTCACATCACTGCTCATCACTTAAGCAGCTCAAGTGGTTTGAACTCACTCAACTTCTCTTTAATCAGCTTACCTTCATCCACAAAATACTCTATCAATCAGAAAAAACACTGCACTCAAAGATATCATTTAGCCATATTTCTCCTCAAGACCCCTTCGCTCCAGCAACAAACTACTTTTACACACCACCAAAGGTGATAATTCAGCAGGCAAATCACTTTTTTTCCCAACTACATCTCCAAACACTGGAATAATCTACCTAACTCACTAATAACTAACTCCTCAACACTTCAATTTTAAACATTTCTAAAAGCGGACCTTACTAACACCTGGTTCTGTACCTGCAACTCCCCTGGATAACCTATTCCTCATTTTCACTCTATTATCATTACTCTTACTCTACTAGCATGATCTATCACTAATGATAGTTTCACTTTAACTGTACATAATCATTTTGATATATCCACTAAATATAAACAACTATTTTTATATAAATTACTGTTGCTCTACTTATTGAGTCTGAAACCACTATCTTGTATGTATTTGCTTCTCAATTGGCTGTATTTGTTTCTCTGTTGTATGTATTTGTTACTCCTGGACCTTTTCTCCCCAGGCCTCTGCTGAAAAAGGACCTGTGTCTAGTTGGACTTTTCCAGTAAACAAATGCAAAAATAAATAAATTAAGTAAATAAATAAATTAATTAATTAAAAAGGATAAAATAAATTAATTAAAACACAAAAGGCAGTTTGTCCATAGTTTTGCAGGAAGTGCATATATTTGCATTATATATCTGACTTTTTCCTTAGAAAATGGGTGGTCTATTGTAAAAATCACTAAAGATTGCAGTCAACATTGTGACATCCCCACTTTGGACCAGTAATCAAGGAGCATGAATCCTCACTACTGGCACTTGAGAGGGAAGTTCATTTGGAATACAAATGGCTACATTCAGTATTTCCAGATGCAGACATCTCTGCATTAAGCACAATTTCCTTTAAGAGCACACAGAGAACACAGTCAGCCCAGGATCTGGATTTCTCTGTCTCCCTCCAGGTCTCCAATAAGACTACCCACTGGCACAGCTTGAGAGTTAAGTCTTCAGTTGAGTGCCCAAGCTAAGTCCTCCACCACTGTCTCTGTGAAACCACTGATTTGTGTCCCTGTTCTAAGTAGGTCATACACACACACGTGCACACACACACACACACACACACACACACACACACACACACACACACACACACACACGTGCACACCTGGGAAAGTCTGGCACAGGTTTTCTAGCTATGACCCCTTCTGCCCAGACTATAATATAGTCATCACTGCCATCAGACACTACAAAGCCAGCTACCTAGGGCTGTTACAAGTGTACCTAGTTATACTGAGTGAAATCAATATTAATACAAATGGTAATTTGACCAGCAGCAAGGTTTTCAGGAATGGCTAGATGGCCAGAGTTATCACCAAATAAATATATGCAAATGCTCTCAAAACTTAAATATTTTTTCTAACCAAGCCAGCCATAATGAGAAGTTTAATCATATTTAATAATAAATAATAAAAGAACATGAAAATACTAAATATCTATTTACAGTAAACACCAGAGTTTTGGACAGGAAATATTGAAAATAACACAGCATAGAAAGAGTCACAGTTACAGAAAAAACAATGCTTAACTATTTTCACTATATTTTCCTGACTGATCTAGAGAATTACTGTTCCCACTTACTGAATAGAGCAAGACAAGATGATGTGAGTGAACAGTCCTTGTTGTCAGATCCAAGACAGAATACAGAATACTGAGAGCAATCTCCTACTAATATCCAAATATTATTTCTGGCTTACAGAATGACATCACACACATCTGGCCATCTGACTCTGTTTCCCACACTATCCCTCACCACTAGAAGCTGCCAGGAATTTAGCACCTATATGCCAATAATACACACACACAAGAGCATTGCTCAAATCTAGTAAAGCTGCTGGAAGTAAAAAAACATAAAACACTTCCCTTATTCCTACAGGAGCTAATAAACCATACTTATTACAGATGCTGCATCTCTGGCTTCATTCAAAACTGTGAGATAACATCTTTATGGCCTAGGCCTAGTAATTTTTAATTTCTTACTATTTTCAAAGTTTGCTGCAGCTGGATTGTGATTAACCTCTTCGCTTCCAGTATTCTCTGTTAAAACATATATGTTTAATTCACTTACAATAATACATGTACATTTCTTGTCTTTCCAGCAGAGCACACTGTTGATACCTTTTTAATAAAAGCAAATCTCACAAATACATTTTCAGCACAAGCATCTGTACAAATCAGTTTGATATACAAAGGACATATAATTCTTTACAAAATTCCAGCTAGCTGTGCTGGCATATGTTGTACATCCACTGCTCTACTTCTCTTGGCATGGCAGGCAGTACCTCTTATCATCACAAATATATCATGACATGTATATTTGTGTTCCATACTTCATATCTTTCATAAAATGCATGCTTGTCCTTCGCCCTGGAGTGTTCCACATTCATTATACAAGTTTTGCGGCCAGTAACACTGGGGCAAGCCAAGAAGCCTTCCCTACATGTGTCAATGTTATTAATATTCATGGCAAGAGATTGTGTGATGCCACACAATGTGCAGTATCGCATACGCAAATATACTCATTGCAGGCTTTGCGCGGAACCTGCACAGAGTTTATTGAATCCGATCGTATGTGTATAATATTTTTATAAAGATTAAAGACAATAATGTTAATCAAAAAACTGTCTGTTAGATGGCAAGTATCACTTTTGCCCTAATGCTGTTTACAAAATGGTACCATTTGCTCACATGTAGGTCACACAGCCTTTACAATATTAAGCATTTGGATCCCAAATTGTTTCACATTAGCATGCATTAGCTAATGTCACTTTTTACTAACACTCACTGCTTGCATACTCCACCCCCAACATGACACTATCCCTCTCAATTTTGAAATTATTAATGTAAATATGGAAACATATTTTGCAAAAACTCCTTAATAACTCCAGCTCTGTATATCCCATTCTGATAATTCACTGTGCTTGCTTTGCAAATCATTTCATTTTGTAGTTGACACCTTGCTGCCTCTGATTTAAGTATGCATTGCAACAAGAACATCAAAAATTAGACTTTGAAAGCACTGACAAGAATATTCTTATGATATACACAGGAACTCTGCTTTCCTAATGACAATAATTTTTGAATCAAAGAGATATGGAATATTGATAACATCAACATAAACCTAAGGGTAAAGTCATACTGAATCATAGATAAATTATCCTTCCTATACTTTACCAGTGGAAACTATTATGTAGCAAATGGCAACCTTGTGAAAGCAGATTGGGATACTGTACATAATGACCCATTATTTCAAAATGCTAATTGAGTTCTGTCATATTAACTTCTATATTCATGAATGCATATCAGTAACATACCAATAAATAAAAAATAAAAGAAACATAAAAATGAATAATATATACATGAAAAGAAGTACTGTTAAACTTTTTTAATTTGTTATAGTTATGAAAATAAAACTTGATTAAATAAAGCAAAATATATTTATTTTCTTGTCAAATGTTCTGTCTCTAGCTGTGATTGAGGATTGAACTCAACAACAGAAAGCAGTAATAAATCATTATTAGTTTTATCAGAAAAACTTTCTAATATAACCAATTTTTGCTTCTTGTTGTTAGTTTATGTGAGATAAATGCTTGAACTGCACCACTCTTAGATGTACACATTTTCAAACTATCTCCATTCTGCATAGTAGGATTATGGATAGAAACACAAGCTTCCTGCTGTACTAAAGTCCTTCAGTAAACAACTTCCAATTGTATACTAGTTGATTTCTGTTGTTATCAGGTCCCATTTCCTAGCTACAAAAAAGCATACTTCCATTTAGTGAACATATTATAGGCAACTTTGTAGGCTGCATAAAATGTAAAACATGCACTGCAGCGAAATAGTAGTCAATCCACTTACCAACTCAAAGAATTCCTTCACAGTGAGCTTGAAAAAAAATGTTTTCTTTTGAAGCACTATTTGTTTTGTGCAAGATCACGCTGACTACTTGTAGGGCAGCTGTTATCCCACTTGCTTTTCTTCTGCTCCCCATTCTCCAGCCACCCTACAAGCCAACAAATGCAAAACTTCGTGCCACTCTCCTCCCTCTAACTTCCACAAAAGACTGCCCCTTAAAGGTAAAAACATAAATATCATCTCCATCAAATATAAATGACACATGCTGTCTTCACCATGGAAGCACCATAAGTAGCAGACTCACTCTATGTAAAAAAATACAGCTGCAAACAATTCTACCCCTACAACTTTGACTATTTAATGCAACAATCCATATCAGTACCAACATCATAAAATACTCTCACACCTTCAGTAAATACCTCTTATAAAAATATTTATCTTGTCCTACCCCCTTCCCTCAACTGCTTTACTGCCCACATTTCAACATTTCATCTCATTCAATCCACCATCACAATATCTCTTCCAGTAATGACTGCCCCTCAAACTTACATATGACTTCACTGACAGCAATCTGTTCTTAACTCTCTCACTTGTGCTATAGTCAATGAAAAGCTGAATCAGATCAATATCTTTCTAGCAGCCCACTCTCCTGATAAATTAGTCTTACAGAATCATGGTTTATAGTGATATACATTGTTGCATTAATTGGCTGAAGTCATTCTCAGGGATCCGATATTTGTCAGCATGGGAAGATATGGTTAACAAAAGTACAGTTTTGTACCTACCATAAATGTAGATGTTCGAAGATCCACATTGCTGCAGTCCTAACACTTGGGTAGTCCGCTGTCCTAGTCGGCCCGAATACCAAAGTATATGGCTGACGTCGGTCAAGGCGCATTAGTCTGACGTCAGGACGTCAGGGTACAAATGCGCATGACCGACGTCATATCCTCAGTCTTTTCTTGCCCCAGATGTCAGAAGACCCTAAAAAGATAAGGCCCAAAACCAAGAAACACCAAACACTCCTGCACCAAATATATATACAATATATACAAATTTACAAGAGTATAACCCCACCCACACAACCACCCCTAAACACAGAGGGGAAGGAGGGAGGGTAAATTGGACTGCAGCAATGTGGATCTTCGAACATCTACATTTATGGTAGGTACAAAACTGTACTATGTTCTTCATACCACATTGCTGCAGTCCTAACACTTGGGTAGAATCCCAAAGCAGAGGTAAGGGAGGCTGGCAAATCATAAAGAAGCAGGAGCTGTCAACATGCCCTGCAAAATGGCCGTGGCAAAACCAGCCCTAGATTTAGAGTAGAGAGGAAGGTGGTAATGCTTAGAGAAAGTATGCACTGAACTCCAAGTAGCTGCCTCCAAAATATCCTTAGTTGCCACCCCTTAGAAATGCTGTTGAAGTGGCAGTAGCCCTAGTGGAATGAGGCCTAATCCCAGCTGGAATCTCCTTGCCATGATGGGAATAACAAAATGCAATGCAAAACCCAATCCACTTAGAAATAGTTTGTTTTGACACAGGCTTGCCCTGAGAACTCAAAGCAAAAGAAACAAACAACTGCTGAGACTGCCTAAAATCCTTAGTCCTGCTTAAATAATAACGCAACTGCCTGTGTACATCTAAAGTGTGCAAAATCTTTTCCCCCTTATTTTGGGGATCTGCATAAAAAGTAGGCAAATGAATAGTTTGGTTCAAAGCCACACTAGAAACCACCTTAGGCATAAAGGAAGGATTAGTACGTAATGATACCCTATCCTTATGGAAAATCAAAAAAGGCTCAACCGCCATAAGGGCCTGCAATTCAGAAACCCTTCTTGCAGAAGTAATGGCCAACAAAAAAGCAGTCTTCCATGACAAATATTTCAACTCAGCAGTAGCCGCAGGCTCAAAAGGTTGTAGAGTAAGTTTCTCCAACACAAAATTGAGATCCCAAGCAGGAGTAGGAGCTCTACGTGGGGGTTTTATATTCTTTGCCCCTCTAAGGAATTGCTTGAACAAAGGATGAGAAAACAATGGTGGGTCACAATCATAGTGAGCTGAAATTGCTGCAGCATGAATCTTAATGGAAGAGAAAGACAAACCTTTGTCCAATAACTCAGTAAGATATTGAAGAGCCACACTCAAATTAGGCTCAGAAACCTCCAAATTCTTTGCTGCACTCCAAAATAAAAATCTCTTCCATTTTTCTGCGTACACTTTCCTTGTACTAGGTCTTCTGGCTTCCATAATCACATTCAAAACTTGTTGAGGAAGTTGAGACCTGCTGTGTTTCAAAACAGAATATGCCAGGCTGTTAGATGAAGAGAGTGAAGCTTGACATTGAGTAGATGACCGTCCCTCTGAGACAATAGGTGTGGAATCAAAGGTAAAGGCCATGGAGGCTTCCTTACCAGACTCCTCAGTAATGGGTACCAGTGTTGCCGAGGCCAATCTGGAGCTATTAAAATCATCCTTGGCTTGTCTTGTCTGACCTTTAGGAGTACCTTTGGGAGAAGAGGCAGAGGTGGAAAGGCATACACATGAAGATTTTTCCAACTGAAAGAAAGAGCATCCACTTTCCAAGCTGTGTGATGAAACCTTTTTGTGCAAAACTTTGGCAGCTAGTGGTTTAGTGGAGAAGCAAACAGATCTATGTCTGGAGTTCCCCATGACACTGTCAATTTCGAAATACATGAAGATCCAGTTTCCACTGGTGGGGATCAATGATTTGTCTGCTTAACACATCTGCTAAGGAGTTCTGTGCTCGGCAGAAACCTTGCCTGAAGAGTTAGTTGCAAGCTGAGCGCAGTCTCCCATAAAATCATTGCTTGCCTGCATAGAGGATAAGAATGTGTTCCCCCTTGTTTGTTGATGTACCACATGACAGTTGTGTTGTCTGTTAGAATCAACACCTGCCCTGGAAGAAGTAACTCCTTGAAAGCCATTAATGCAAACTGGACTGCTAACATCTCCTTCATGTTGATATGTAGATGCTGTAGTCTGGCAGGCCACTTGTCTTGTATCCACTTTCCATTCAGATGAGCTCCCCAAGCTATGTCTGAGGCATCTGTCGTTAGAATCTGACTCGCCTCTGGCCGGGTCACAGAGAGTCCCTTGTTTAGGTGACATTCCTGAGCCCACCACAAAAATTCCTTTTGAATGCAAGGTATTATTTGAATGACAGTGTCCAAATCCTGGCAGTGCTGTGTCCATACATTTTTGAGATACCATTGCAGCTTCCTCATATGCAGTTTGGCATTGGGAAGCACCAGAATACAAGATGCCATGAACCCTAAGGCTTGAAGGACTGTCCTTGCAGTCAGCCCGGACTGAAGAGATAGTTGATGGAAGTAAAGGGAAAGATTCTTTTGTTTGTCCGGGGTTAAAAAGGCCATCTGGGTTGCTGTATTCAGTCTCACACCCAGAAAGCACATGTCTTGAGAGGGTACTAGACTGGACTTTATTTCGTTCACAGAATACCCCAGGCATCTTAGCACTGCTATCACATATTCCAAATGCTGTAAAAGGTCTTCCTTTTCTTGAGCCAGAATCAGGCAGTCGTCCAAGTAAGGATAGATTTGTATTCCTTTTAGCCTGAAGTAAGCTATCACTGGAGCCAGAACCTTTGTGAATACTCTGGGCGCAGTAGATAAGCCAAAGGGCAATGCAGAGAACTGATAATGGGAATTCCCAGCTCGAAATCGCAGATACTTCCTGCAACTTAGTCTGATAGGTACATGAAGGTAAGCCTCCTTGAGATCTAAAGTTACCATCCAGTGATCTTTGCCCAGCAGAGGTAAAAGCTGTTGTAACGTCAACATTTTGAACTTGGGAATGTCCAGATAAGTGTTGAGGATAGATAAATCCAAAATTGGTCTCCACGTGTTCCCCTTCTTTGGTACTAGGAACAGGCGAGAATAAAATCCTAGGCCCCTTTCTGGCACAGGAACCGCTGAATGGCCCCTATTTGGAGTAACAGCGAAATTTGCTTGTGAGCCTCTTTTCTTTGTAGAGGAGGAATGTCTGGCATGCCTTTGAAAGGAGGCAAGGTATGGAAATAAAACCTGTAACCGTGGTGAATGATATCCAATACCCATCTGTCTTGGGTAATTAAACTCCAATTTTCTTTGAAAAGTGCCAGCCTTCCTCCCAAAGGTGCTGCCAGATGAGAAAGCACTGGCAGCTGAAAAGGCAGGTCATTGGGTCTGTTTACGAAAGGACTGACCCCTGCCCTCACCAGAAGACTGAGCAGGTGAACTCCCTGTCCTAGGCCTAAAAGAACCTTGAGCTCTGCCCCTACCACGTCTAGACCTACCCCAAGACTGGGAATCATAAGCAGGATATGTCCATCCCTTAGTAGGCCAATTTCTACTAAACTTCGGAGGCTGAACCTGCAAAAAATCTTTAACAGTCTGCATAGACTTAGCCTTGTCCTCCATTTTCTTTAAAACAGCTTCCACAGGCGAACCAAACAACACGTCAGACTGTAACGGAGCATCCAAAATCCTTGTCTTAACATGCTCAGCTAAATTCTGATCCCTTAGCCAGGCGTGCCTACGAAGAACAGAACCAGTGGCAGCCACCCTCGAAGAGGCCTGCACAGCATCAAAACCACATTGCAAGGAATGCTTACCCACCTGTTCAGACACATGAACTAAATCCTGCAACTCTTTACACTCAATACCTTCCGCCAGAGCATCCACCTTAGACTTCAATTGTGAAAGGAGATAATTTTGATATTTTAACATGTGGAACTGGCAATTCAAAGCCCTCATGGCTAAAGTGGAAGAAGTATACACCTTCTTTCCCCATCTATCCAAAGCCCTTGCCTCTCTATCAGGAGGAACAGGATTTTTAACAACAGAAGCCTTAACACCTTTAGGCCCCTGAGAAACAGTTTCTGGGTCTGCCCTAGGACTCTTAAAAAGATACTTATGAGCTTCAGGCACCCTATAATACCTATCCGGTTTAACTGGGGCAGGAGGCAAAGAATCAGGGTTCAAGGAAGCCTCTGCAAAAACATCTTCCACCACATCCAGAACAGGAGGTATAGCTAAAGGCCTATGCTGGGGTAAAAACAAAAATTCCCTAAGCCTCTTCCTGGAATCAGAGAAATCTTGGCCTTCCCATTTAAAATGCTCCCTCATGGAATGAAGAGTCTCTGAAAAAGAGAAATCCTCAGGAGGAGAAGCCGAAGGAGTAGAATCATCCACATCAGAATCAGAATAAGGAGGATACTCCTGCAAGTCTTCAGCGAAGACTCAGAAGCCTCCGAACACTGCTCAAAACTCTCAAGCTCAGGTTCCACCCTAGGCCTCTTATCAGGAGGGGGCATAGAACCTCTAATCATAGTAATCAAATCTTCTGCCATTTTAAGCATATGTTTCTTAGGCAAAGATCCCGAAGAACTAGGAGAGACCCCACTGAAGTTAAACCTGGCCTGCCTCTCAAAGAAGCCTTGGAAACAGAAGGGAGGGCCTAACCACCTTAGGAAGAGAGGGGAGAACAGCCACCTGAGAAGCCCCTTCAGCCTGGCCTACCTCCTGAGAAGACACATCTTGTAACAGTAAAGTCTCTCCCTGAGACTCCAAAGAAACTTCTGGCAGAGCCTCCGGCTCCACTGAGCCTTCTAAAGAACCGACGTCCGGGACTGACGGTTCTTCCAACCTAGGCTTTGCTGCTTTGTCCTTGCGCTTTTTGAAGCGGCGCCGGAGCATCCGGCGGCATTTTATAATTACAACGCTTCCCAAAAACTAACCTGGCACAGTCTAACCTTCTCTTTATAGTGCGTTTGTTAAATCTAGCACAAGAGCGACATCCAACAACGTCGTGCTCAGGCCCTAAACAAGGTATACACAAGGTATGGTAATCCCTATGAGGTATCTGTTTCCCACAAGAAATACAGTTATTCACTTTTTCTGACATCCGGTTAAATACTGAGGCAAGAAAAAACAAAATATTCCCCAACGGGGTACTTAGCCAACTTTGATTCGGTCTGAAACTCCGACTTCAGAAAATTTCAGAACGCCAACCTGCACTCGCAAAACTGCTTCTGCATCGGACCATGCGGCAAAAAAGACTGAGGATATGACGTCGGTCATGCGCATTTGTACCCTGACGTCCTGACGTCAGACTAATGCGCCTTGACCGACGTCAGCCATATACTTTGGTATTCGGGCCGACTAGGACAGCGGACTACCCAAGTGTTAGGACTGCAGCAATGTGGTATGAAGAACATCCATGTTGCTTTGCAGGGATGATATGCATCTGTCTCCTCTAGGCTTTCCAATATTGGCTAAAACTTCCTCAAAGTCCTCCTCACCCCAGAGAATTTAGAAATCTGTGCAGTTATTGAGACATGGTTTAAAGTTGCAGAAAGTACCTCGGCAGGGCAAAGTTTCAGTGCCTTCAACACTTTTAGACCAGTAGCTGCACAAACAGGGACTAAAGATGACGGTCTCTTGATATGCATCAATAAGAAGCATACCTCTTGGTTGGTTAAACAGGATTATGCGCTGGAGTTTTTCCACATGCATATCCTACAAGCTATAGCTCACCCTCTATGCCCCACGAAATTCATAGTGCATAAACTTAAATTTATTGTAGACCCAGGACTTTATTTATGGGGTACTTTTATTATCCTTCTATACACTGAGAATCCTACAGAGCCCCAAATCTGGAGAAACAGAGATATCTGGACTTCGTAAATACAAACACCCTTATCCAGTTAGGACATACACACATTAGAGGTTCCAACATACTGAACCTCATACTCACAAATATGGAAGAATGCTGAACAACTCACAGTGTCACATCTTCCTTGGTAAGGTCTGTCCATAAAGTTGTATTCTTCAAAATCAAAATCAAATCAGTAATCCCACTAAACTCAGTAACAGGAACTATTCCAAGGTAAACTACCTTTTATTAAGCGATCGGCTGTCAAAATTCAATGCCCCTTCAAATCCAGAAATCACAGCAGCTTATCCAGAATTGTTCACATAAACTCTGTACAGCCATGTCAATGGCTGCATAGAGGCTGCTGTACCTACCAGAAGTAAGCCAAAAACTAACTACAAAAACAAACCACCCCAGTGGCATTCCAGATTAAACAGGTTATATAACAAAAGGAGAAAAATCATGGCTAAAATATGGAAGTGTAACTCCGATAAAGATAAGAACTATCATCAAAATAAACAGCCAGCTAAGAGGGTTAGTTACATCCAATAAATCCAATTTTGAGGTCAAGATACCCTCCACAGTAAAAGACAACCATAAGACCTTCTTCAACTAGGTCATAAACCTCAAAGGCAGCACATAGCAATGTGCTGAACTGGTGATTAATGGTGACACATTCACTGAGCTGGGCAATATAGAGAATTTGCTGGCTGACAAATTCATTTTCAGCTTTACATCCCACTCACACCCAGCCACCTCCCAAGAAATACCTTCAGATATCAAACCTCCAACTATAAACAGAGCGCATGTCCTCACTATGCTCACTAAGGCCAAGAAGACAGGCTCAACTGGCCCTCATAATATTCCAGGATGCCTCCTGAATAGTCTAAAATATGACCTATCAAGGCCACTGTCGTTACTGTTTAACTATAGTCTTAAGCTTTGTGCCATGAGAATGGAGAGCTGCAACAGTCATCCCACTTCATAAGGGCACACCATCAACAGATCCCAGAAACTACAGACCCATTAGTCTGACAAGTTACATATGCAAAGCCATGGAAAGAATTACCATGGAAATGATCAACAAAGACATAGGAGACCTTCAGATACTTGATCCACTCCAGTTTGGCTTTGTCAGAAGAAGTTCATGCCTACTGAATTTGATGGACTTGTTTGAGAAGATCAACAAGACAATGGATGAGGGGAAAACAGTTCATACTGGCTAAGGCATTTGATACAATACCCCACTCTTGCTTTGTTAACAAACTTATGTAACTAGGCATAAACTTCTGTGTAACACACTGGATAGCCAGCTGGCTCACAGATAGGACACAGGAAGTTAGAGTTGGTGAGACCACCTCCTGAAGGAGGCCACTCACCAGTGGAGTCCCTCAAGGCTCTGTGCTAGGCCTGTTCTTCTTTGGTATCCACTTCTCAAAGGTCAAGTCTAATGTCAAAGGCCTCTGACTGACCAGCCTTGCAGATGATTGCAAACTGGGAGCAGTCATAGAATCCCCTAATTCACTAACATCTTAAAACAGGGTTTAACACAGACAAATAACTGGTGTCAAAGCTATGGCTTAAAACTCAAAGCAAAGAAATACATTATATCACCTTTTGTGGACTGTGTCGCTCTGTAGTTATTTATTTTTCTATTTAATTGTTTTATAGAATACTGTGGTCTGTCTCTGTCTCTGCAGTTAGTTTCCCACTTGCTTTCCCTGTTCTTGTTCTGGTATTAATTTGGTGGCTTTGGAATTGCCCAACCCTTCTGTAAATTTGTGTTTGAACACTCCTCCTGGGTCTATCTCATTTGCTCACTCAAATGAGTACAGTAAAATCATACTTTGACTTCAGACACTCCTACCAGTCCCATCTGTTCAGCTCTAACCCAGCTCTATTCCAGTCTAGTGTCACTAGCTCATTCTACCTAATACAGAGAGAACATTTGTGAAGGGCAAGCCACTTAGGTCCTTCATTTTGAATTATCTTCTGTTTCTCCTTTCTCCCTTCCCACTTTCCCAAAAAAAAAAATCTAAGC
The DNA here is from genome assembly GCF_019279795.1 of Protopterus annectens. Taxonomy (NCBI): domain Eukaryota; kingdom Metazoa; phylum Chordata; order Ceratodontiformes; family Protopteridae; genus Protopterus; species Protopterus annectens. Next base: position 1,809,321,612 of record NC_056739.1, on the reverse strand, counting down.
TTGTTTCCTGCCTTTCCTGTAACTAGTCTAGTCCAGATACAGATTTGCTGTAAGCAGGACTGTTTGTAAGGTTCTGAGCCTCCAAAGCCTTTTTGTGTTGGAGGGAAGCCTTCTAGCTTATCAGAGGGAGTGGTAAGCACTAGATAGCCTATCTACCACAAGAGTGGTTTCTGACCCAGAAATTATAGTTTATTGGCCATTTGGGCAGTTTTGTCCATCTCTTTCAACTTTCTGGTTTAAAAACCTGTGTTTGTGCTTGTTTCGCACCTTTCCTGTAACTAGTCTAGTCCAGATACAGATTTGCTGTATCCAGGACTGTTTGTAAGATTCTGAAGCCCCCCAAGCCTTTTTATGTTGGAGGGAAGCCTTCTATCTTATCAGTGAGAGTGGTAAGCACTAGATAGCCTATCTACCACAAGAGTGGTTTCTGGCCCAGAAATTGTAGTTTATTGGCTGTTTGGCAGTGTTTTCATCTCTTTGAACTTTCTGGTTTAAAATCCCGTGATTGTGCTTGTTTCCCACCTTTCCTGTAACTAGTCTAGTCCAGATACAGATTTGCTGTATCCGGGACTGTTTGTGAGCTTCTGAGCCCCACAAGCCTTTCTGTGTTAGAGGGAAACCTTCTAGCTTATCAGTGGGAGTGGTAAGCACTAGGTAGCCTATCTACCATGAATGGTTACTGGCCCAGAAATTGTAATTCATTGGCCGTTTTGGCAGTTTTCCCATCTCTTTCAACTTTATGGTTTAAAAGCCCATGTTTGCTCTTGTTTCCGACCTTTCCTGTAACTAGTCTAGTCCAGATTACAGATTTGATGTATCCAGGACTGTTTGTAAGCTTCTGAGCTGCCCAAGCCTTTCTGTGTTGGAGGGAAACATTCTAGCTTATCAGTGGGAGTGATAAGCACTAGATAACCTATCTATCACAAGATCCAGGTACAGATTCTTAGTCTTAGCAATTGAATTTGCTTATTTGGGCTCAGCACTTGTTCAGAACTTTTTCTTAGCACTAAATAAGCTACAAATTACTGCAGCACTCAACCTTAATCTTTATCTAGAGGAAAACAGTTTTTATAATCCAAACATAGAAACACAAAAACATTTGCAGAGGCTCTCAGTAATAATCTTCTCAAGCAACAGAGACCTCCAAAGCAAAAACGCAAGCAACCTCCATCCCCAAACACAACCCAAATGACACATAGCTCACAGACTCAGTGTATCAATAAACCACAGCCCATAAGGCACAACAACGTACCCAACACACTAGTCATAGGTGACTCTATAGTCAGGCACATTGATGTCCCACTCACCAGGCTAAACAAGGAGAAGGTTACTGTCAGCTGCCTGTCGGGTGCCAGGATCCGCCACATAAAACACACACTCAGGTCACTCCACAACAAGCACAAATATAACCCTATCGCACCACCAGACCACTAAGATCCAGCAACAAAAATCACTTGAAGATCACTAAAGCCAATAACTCTGCTGATGAAGCACTATTCTCTTGCACCATAGCCAAATTGTGGAACTTCCTCCCACCCACACTTACCACCATACCATCATTCACCCACTTCAAAACTTTACTAAAAATGCACCTAAAAACATGCTGGCTATGCCCTTGCAACTCCCACTCAAATATCACCCACCCCATCCAACCACTACCTTTCTTTCCACTCCACTAACTACCTTGATTATAGCAAGCTCAGATGCTCATAAGCCTAGTACTTATTATACAGCATGAACTTCTTATTGTAACATTTGTTAATGTCTGTTATGTACTTCACAGGTAAAGATTCTAGTTGTCGACTGATGTACTATGTTCTTCATCTGTAAATATGTTGTAATTAATTGCTATGTAAATTGTTAATCACTATGTAATCCAATGTAACTACTGTCTGTTTATTTTAACTGTGGAGCTTTTCTCCCCTGACCTCCGCTGAAAATGGACCTACGTCCAGACGGACACTCCCGGTCAACAAATATAAATAAATAAATAAATAAATAAATAAATATGACTCTGTCATTGTCCATGTTGGTGTGAACAACCTGCGATGTACCTCTTTAGACTACATGAAAAGAGACATGGAAGAGCTCTCAGATCTTGTAGCCCCGGTAGGTATGACCCTAGCCCTGAGTAGCATCCTGCCATCACCTAGAATGATACCACCGTACAAGGACAAAATGATTGACTTCAAGAATTGGCTAAGCTTCTGGTGTCATTCTAAGGGGATCCAGTATCTGTCTGCCTGAGACGACATGGTCGACAGACCATGATGCTTTGCCAGAGATGGCATGCACCTGTCACCACTGGGATTCCAGATACTGTCTAAGGGTTTTGCCGCCCCTATAGTGTCTTTTTTAGGCAAGGTTCAAATGACAAATTCACCATCATAACAGGAACAGGCAAGTAAAAACTGAGGGTAATGCTAATCAATGCTAGAAGTCTAAATTTCAAAATGCACTCACTCAAGGCACTCCTTAAAATGGAGAACATCAATATCTGTACAGTGACCGTGACCTGGTTCAAGGCTCTAGAGAGTACCCCTGCATTACCAGGCTATAACTCATACCACACTTTTCGGCCATCTAACCTGGACCAGAACACAAAAGGTGGAGGTGTGTCCATATTCATTAAGGATATCCACACCTCCAGGCAAGTTACACAGTATAATGCATCCGAGGTTATCCAAGTGCAACTAACTCTGGGCAAAACTGCAGTCCAAATTGTAGCTTGCTACAGATCCCCTACCATGCCCCAGGATTCCCACTCCTCTTTTCTTGATATACTGGAAAATATTAGGGTTCAACTAAAGACCCTAATAATGGGCGATTTCAACTACCCCACCATTAACTGGGAAAACTACTCATGTACCAACTCCTTCACTCAGTGCTTTCTGGAATTCATAAATTCCAATGCCCTGGATCAACTTATCCACACCCCCACCAGGGGCAACAATATCCTAGACCTAGTCATTACCAACATGAGTGACTGATGTTCCACACCTGAAGTCAACTCCTCATTGGTCAGATCCGACCATAAGCTAATCTCCCTAGATATCCGCATCCCGCCCCCACCCACCATTAAGGAAACCATGGTAAATATTTCTCCAAAGCCTACTTCATGTTTCTTAAGACAGAAGTGGCGAACTTCATGACACCCATGCAGATTGACAATACAGCTGAATCCTACACAAATGCACTCTATAAGCACTTACATGAGTGCATGGATCATGCTATCCCAAACAGAAACAAGACGATATCCTCTAAAAAAGGAAGCCAATCTGGTGGCCCCCTGCCATAAACAAACTCTGCAACAGAAGGAAGAAACTGTTGCAAAAGAGAGTAAAATCCCATGAGTGGAGGAGCTCCCTGGTTAGCCTCAGTAAGAAGCTGAGATCCCTTATAAGATCCTCCAAATCTAGCTACGAAATCAAAATTGCCACTGATACAAAGGGCAACCACAAAGCATTCTATAGCTATGTCAAGAATCTCAATGGCAACACCCAGATCTGCTCTATGAGTTACAGCACAATGGCACGAAAATTACAAAACCAACTGATATTGCCAACATCCTGGTAGATAGGTTCAGTGCTAACTTTACCCCCCTCTCACCCCCTGAAGGGCCCATATCTATACATGAATAATGCAGAGTCCCTGTAATCACATCTATGTAGTTAAAAGCTGCACTCTCTAAAATCAAAAACACAGCATCCATGGCACCGGACAACATCCCAGGCTGTGTTTTACACAAACTTCAGAACAAACTGGCTTTTCACCTAAGCAGCATGTTCAAGTCATAGTCTCATGTCAGGCTTTGTGCCCACTGAATGGTGCACAGCAATAGTTATCACACTCCACAAAGGGGGAGACACCACTGATCCTAGGAATTATCGCCCTATTAGCCTGACGAGCCTAGTCTGCAAGGCCATGGAACACATCATTATGGAACTCATAAACAAAGACATCCATAACCTCCAAACTCTGGACCCCACCCACTTTGGGTTTGTGAAAGGCAGATCATGCCTTCTGAACCTGATTGACTTCTTTGAGGCAGTCACCAAAGCCGTAGACGAGGGCAAGGTTGTTCACACAGCCTATCTTGACCTTGCCAGGGCTTTTGACACCATCCCCCATTCTGGAATTATAGCTAAACTCACTAAACTAGGTATAAATCCCTACATCAGAAGATGGGTTGCCAACTGGCTCACTGACAGAACCCACACTGTAAAAGTTGCAGACTCCAAATCTGACTTCATACCAGTGACAAGTGGAGTACCACAGGGTTCAATCTCGGGACCTCTCCTGTTTGGTATTTACTTCTCTGAAGTACAGGCTAACACAGAAGGCCTCTGGCTAATGAAGTTCGCAGATGACTGCAAACTAGGAGCCATAGTCGAGTCCCCAAATGATGTGGACATCCTACAGAAGGGCCTCACCAAGACAGACGTCTGGTGTCAGAGGCATGGCCTCAAGCTCAATGCCAAAAAGTGCATTGTCATCCCCTTTGGTAAAAACTCTGTACCCATGAATTACCACATAAACTGCAGTCTACTTAATGCCGAATGTGTGATAAGAGACCTTGGGACCCAGGTGGACAGTAGTCTCTCCTTTGATAATCACATCGCCACAGTAGTCAGAAAATCCTTCTATGTGGCACACCTCATCACAAAAGGGTTCTCATCCAGGAAAAAAGAGGTCATTGTTCCCCTCTACTCAGCACTCATTAGACCCATTATAGAGTACAATGCCCCTTTTGGAATGTACCTCACAAGACATCTGCAGCAGCTGGAAAGGCCACAGAAGTACCTCACAAAGAGGATTACTGGCCTCAAACAGATGCCCTATACTGACCGTCTCAAAAAACTCCAGCTTTACTCTGTAGCATATCACCTACTCCAAGGAGAACTCTTCCTAACATATAAAGCTATGTTAAACCCAGAGCTGTTGGACATTCTACACCTACAGAAATCCCAATCCCTCCAAGCTACACACTCTAGGGACATAAACCTTGTCACCACAATAAACAGGGCATGCTGGAGGGATAGATTCCTGTCCCAGAGACTTCCTATACTCTGGAGCAAGCTACCCATCTACGTCAAGCAAAGTTCCTCATTAGCACTCTTCAAGAAAAATCTTGATGAGTGGATGAGAAATAGGAAATACACCCTGGGGATCACTTCTGTGGCTCTGCTCGACAGGGGCACAGGAAATTAACTTTCTTGGGTGGTGTAAGCCAGGGAACCTTGTTGGCTAGGCTTACTTAGGCCCTTGACCCGATAGCCTAGTACCTACCTATGAACCTATATACCTAAGTGGGCCACCCCAGGAAACTACATCATCAATAAAACATCCCTAAGAGTTTACCCATTAGTCAGGGACCTGGGAATCTTTGTAAATAGTAACCTGCCCTCAAACAACAAGTATCAAAAATATTAAGGAAATCCTTCTATGTTGCTCATCTTATAATTAAGTGCTTGGCATCTAGGTCCAGGGAAGTCATTGTACCACTATACATGGCCCTCATTGGACCCATCATTGAGTATAATGCTCCCATAAGTATGCAACTGACCAGACATATGCAGCAAGTAGAACATTCATAAAAGTTCCTTACAAAAAGAATACTGGGCATAAACACAATGTCCCATGCAGATCACCTCAAAGCCCTATATCCTTACTCAGTCTTCTAAAAACTACTGAGAGGTGGTGTTTGCAAGGCATACAAGGCATGATGAACCTTTTGCACATCTGCTGAACAAACATCATCACAGCTATTTTATCTAAAGACCTAAATTTTGCTTGCAGCATAATAGGACATGTTGTTGAGAGAGATTTGTACCACAGACAATTCCCTTTCTCTGGAACAGTGTCCCCATCCACATGAAACAAAGTCTCTCCCTAACTTAGTTTAAGCATAATTTGGACCATTGGATGGGAAATTGAAAATTCACCCTCTTGACCTGGAACACACATCTCTGATGGACAGAGGCAGTCAGTAAATCATGCTGTAACCAACAATCACCCCTATATAAATGTCCAAAACATTTAACTTGTGAAGACATTTAGGTTGCATGCCTAGGCTTATAAAGGATACATTTAGGTTGCATACCTAGGCTTATAAAGGCCCTAGTGGTCGTTATCCTAGTATATACACCTACGAACCTATGATAAATTATCGCAACCACATTTAACATTTTTGCTCGAGCCAGCCCTCTACTGACCATGAGACAAGCTAGATTCTGATAAAACTGGCACTCACTTCATATACCCCTATACATTGTGTTTGCTTATCTTATACTCCCTGCCACAATCACAAAATTCAAAGCTCTCCTGCATAGCATTTTAGCTGCATCAACTCCTAACAAGAACGTCATTATCTCTGGTGACTTTAACCTTAACTTTCTTGGTCCAATCAAGCATGATATAGCTGTACTACTTGCCAAGCTGAAACTACTCCAACTATTGACTAAGCCAACTAGAGTTAACCTTTAAACAAACTGGCAGTCACTACTAAACCTCAATATAACCTCCCACCCTTCCATCGCCTCCATTTCCACCCACCCATCAACCTTCTCTGTCTGTCTGTTGCTTGTTGATGTTGGAATGTTGATAACTGTTGCTATCAGCAGTCACCTCAAGTGACCACTGCCCTATAACATTCCACATACAAAACTTGAAAATGAAATACTCTCAAAGATGGTTTCCTTCAGACCTATTCCCCCAACAAACGTTCTAGATTACAAGCCCTGTTCCATGGATTGATCACCTATATTTTGCCTAACTGACATCAACATGGCCACTAATCAATTTTGTCAATTTCTCCTAGTTTTTCAGAACACTCACTTTCTTATAGTCTGCAGATTATTCAAAGATATGAACACCACATGGCTCATCAAATAATTGAAAACCTTAATGCAGCTTTGAGATGAAGTATAGAAAAAGTGGAAAAAAGATCCATTGACTACAAAGAACAGTATGCCAATTAAAGAATATCACCAAGTAAGCAATCCATAGGCACAAAACCAGATACCTCATATCAAAAGAAACCAAACTCCTAAACTCCCACAAACAATTGCTGTGTGAAGTAAATAACACCACCAGGATAGCTCCTCCAAAAAAAACCTTTCCTCATGAGGACATACTACCTGTCATACCAGCATCTTCACACTTTCTGACTTTCTGAAAGAATTCTCCAGTATCCAGGATTATTCTTAGTAGTGAAATGATCAGTCTGCATTAAATACGTTTACACATGCTAAACATATTTGTGACAAAACTGAGAAGTTAACATCTGCCATATTTGATTACCACATTGGTTATAGCATGATGCATGTGCAGAGAACTATGAAAGAAGTATGTAATATGGACAGAGGGGATCTCCTTATAAATAACAAAAATGATCCTCAAACAATACTAGAGCTGTGTTGAAATCTGGAACAAATACCCCTGAGGTTGGGAAAATGATACAGTTATGGAGTATATATCTATCTAACTAAATATTTGCAACAAACTCAATGACTTGGCATGCTCTGAAATAAGATATATCAACACATCTATGTGACATAAGAGGTAAAAAACATGTAGTGATTAGTTTAAACTCACACTGACACACCACAAAGAGTTTCACTTTTAATGAATCGATCTTGTCGTTCAGGGACTCAGGGCCTCTGATTATTTCATGCAGAAAAAAGATGGATTATATTAACAAGTGCTAACAAGTTCTATTTTTGCTCCTGGTCTGAATGAGCAATACTGAGTGACATATGCAAGCTTTTTAACCCTCACCTATCAACCACTCAAATAAATAAAAACTGTTGAGAAAATGTTTTATATATAAATATATATATATATATATATATATATATATATATATATATATATATATATATACACACTTAATATGTCTTGAGATTATACACACTTGGTTATTCATTTCATTTGTAATAATATGTGTTTAAAAGGAAAGGTTTTGTGATGTCATGATCATGTGATTGGAACAGAAGTTATATAACTATTTGCAAATGGATGCTGTTTCAGATTCATACTGGTAAAACTGTGCTACAAAGTGTAACTGTTTATGCTTGTTTTATTTGAATAAGGACTACTTTTTGGCATTCTACAGTAGGCTGGATTCCTTGATTCTTTGGTGGATTAAGTTGATAAAATCTCCAAAATGTTAACATTTGTTTTGTCAACACACTTCAGTCAACATAACAGATGGTCAACGGGTTTGCAAGATCAACAATGACTGGTATTTTGAAATATGCCCTTTGTGTGTATTGTGTGACCTTGTGGCTAATCTATATAATTAATAGGAAGGAATGGGGTGCAGGTAGGCTTAACCCCCAAAAAACATTGTTATTACTATTTTTTGTAATTTTTCTTGCGTGTTATAAGGGTATCCCTCATGCATGCTTAGTAACCCTTCAACATTTGTGTTACTGACCTTTTGTTGTCCACATCATTGACATTGACATTTGAGTATTTCCATTTAAGTGAGTATACCCATAGTCAAATAGATAAATGTATATGTATATATGCATACTATAAATACATACTATATCCATCAATGTGTATATATATATCTATATATATATATATATATATATATATATATATATATATATATATGTATATATGTATATATCTATATATATATATATTATATATATATATATAAATTATATATAATATATATATATATATATATATATATATATATATATATATATATATATATATAAATACATATATATATATATATATATATATATATATATATATATATATATCAACAGATATATATATATATATATATATATATATATACATATATATATATATATATATATATATATATATATATATATATATATAAGTATATGTTTATTTATTTATTTTACATTTGTTGACCAGGGAAGTCTGACTGGGCACAAAGACCCCTTCTCAGAGAAGCCATGGGGAGAAAGTTCCAATGTACTCATTCATACATAAATACAGTTAATCTTCCCTATATGCCACTGCAGTCTGACCAAATGTCAACAGGTTATACACAAGTGTATGACACCAAAACATTATTGCTTCATAATGTTTTCAGGCCAGCTCCAGCTCTGTAGTGTGGAGTGAGAGATTCCTGACCATGATCCAGCTGACCAGTGTACAACTAGTGGCTATGGCTCTGATGGAGCTGAGTAGGTGGTGGGAATGGCTATACTAGCTCACTCACTCCAGAAACAGGTTTCTGCCTCTGATATGATATGTCACTGGTAATGGGGGCAGTGCCATAATGATGTGACATATTGCCATTAGCCTCTCAGCAATGAAGGATGGGTGAGAAGTAATTGATATTACAGGTGACAATGTACAGGACAGATAATGTGACACTGCCTCCTGCTCCACTCTACTCTCAGTTCCCATCCAGCCATTAGTGTAGCCCTAGCCCCAGGGTATATTACCTGAGTTAGAAAAAGTAAAAATGGAGCAGTTATCCATCCGATGGTCAGGTGAAAGGCACACAAAAGCAGAGACAAAAATCAATTAGTCAACTAATCAGTTAATCAATCACTCAATCAATAGATACAACCAATCAATCAGCCAGATTAATGAAAGAAATATCAAGTGCTTTCATGTATGACAACTTTTCTCAGGGAAAGAGTACAATATAAAACATAGTTTAAATACCTTTGTGAACTACTACTAACCAGTATGAAAATCAAAGCCAGACTTACCATTTAAGTGATCTACCTGACCCTAGTCCAAAACTCTTAAATAACAGCAATGGAAAAGTTTAATAGGTGCTAACAGAATGAAAACATAATTTCTTGTAAAAGTTTGCTATTATGAATTGATAAAATCTTTTCTTGTTACTGATGCATCTTAAACTTTATAATGAAGATCATTGTCATTCTTTCAGTTAATGTTCCTGACAAAACAAGTACATAGAACAGGTTAGACAGACTACTTTTGGCAGTAGGACTGAAAGTGAGAAACTCATGTTTTACTTCTCATAAGTATCATACATTATCTACATTAACATTTTCAGTTTCCTAGAAAGTGAATGATTTATATTAAGATTTGTTAGCCATGCTGTGTCTAGCTTGATGTACTTATAAGGTAAAAAATATACTTTGCACTTTGTAATAAAACCATTGATATACATGGACATGACAGACACAAAGCTTACTTTTTACTTTATTTTATTTACTTATAATTGGCAGAACTATCTTCTAAATAATTAATTTGCATTATTGTGATTCACAGACTGTTAGAAATGTTTTCACCTTATTAATTTGTAAAAGTGTGATGTGACTAGACAGTGGTCCCCCTGATCATCATATATCATAAGAATTGCATTGTATTAAAACAGTGAACTTGAATTTATATTATGGAAATACAAGCATCTTAAAATTCTGCACATGTCAATAGGACTTGAATATTATATAGGCACAGGAGAAGCTTGTTGTCAATGCTATCGTATTATCTGAATCAAGGCTATAAGTTGTTAAGACGCTTTATGCTGCAGCCCAGGAACGGATTCCCTCGGTCTTCATTTCCCTGCTGTGTAACTCTGAGTAAGTCATTTACCCAGACAGTGTTCCCTGGTTTTCATGAAAAGAGGATTTTGCCTATTTAATTTATCCAGTTCACCAATGAAATTAAATCATATCAATCAATCAGTCAATCAACCATTCAAAAATTCAATCAATAAAATGTATGCCATGGGACTTCTTTTGTAATAACCATAAACACGCCACATTTAATATTGCTCTCACAAATTGTTAAATTCAAAAATAACTTATTTATTTTTGCATTTTTTCAGTAGCTGCAATGACAACAAACACCTATGTGCATCATCTATGAATTTAGTCATAGACTTTCATACATATGTGCATTTTGATATTAAAGAGGTTAATTGAACATCATCTCACTGAGTATCTGGTGTGAGAAAAGTAACAAAACATTGTGGCATTCTGTTTCTAAGTTAACAATATAAATGAGATATATTGTTGATAATCAGGAATATAACTAGTTCCTTAAAAACAGTCAAGAAAGTTCTCTCACTCTGACCAGTCCTAGATTTAAACTATCCATAGGGGGAGGGACAAGGCAATCTTAAGAGCAGAACCTGCCTTATGGAATCAACTAACTACAAACGCAATGTGGAATCTCTAGAAACAGTAAAAAAAAATTTAGGCAGCACTTGCAGAGCAGATGTAAATGCACATGCTTTAGAGATGCTATATATTTTTGAAGCATTTAACAGATGGCTCTCCCTCATACTGTAAGCATTCTAATTGTATTTTCATAAATAGGTCCCTAGGGACATGTAACATCATCTTCACTGTACAAGTTGTCATATGCTAGTAATACATAAACTAATTTATTACAAATGCAAATCTAATGCTCTTTGCCTTTCTGTACTGTTTTTGCTAATTAATATTTTGTACCCCTACAACTTGGCCACTTGTCTGATTTACTCTTTATTTGTTTTCATTTATTATTATTGTACTATTGTACCCAGGTCATGACTGAAAAGGCCCGATAGACCAGTTCAACTAAGCAGGTATTAAACTGCAATACATTCTCCTATGTTTTGCAATAGATGGACACATCCACTGTTGTAATGCCTTCCCTGCTAAGATCAGACCACACAAATGGTCTCCTTTGAAGTAAAAATGAAACCTGAACCCCCAGCTAAAACAGGGATATTCAGGAACTATTCTGAGGCTAACATCCTGCTATTAAGTGAGTACCTGGCAACATTTCAAGCCCCTATAAACCCAGAGAACACTTCTGCCTGTGCGGAAATGTTCACAGAAACCCTGTACAAGCATGTTAATGGCTGTATACAGGTAGCTGTACCCACCATGAAGAAGTACAGAACTAACACAAAAAACAAGCCACCCTGGTGGAATCACAAAATCAATCAGATGTATTACAGGAGAAAGAAAATCATTGCAAAAAGTAGGAGGTGCATCACCCAGCAGGATAAAAGCACTCTAATTAAACTAAACAAACAACTCAGAGAACAAATAAAGTCTACCATAACCAAATTTGAGGTAAGTGTGGCCTCCCAGACCACGGACAACCACAAGGCATATTTTAGCTATGTCTGCAACCTCAAAGGCAATACACAATTGTGTGCAGAGCTCATTGTAAATGGAACCACCTATACTGAGCCGGAAGATATAGCAAATCTCCTGGCTGATAAATTCAGCTCCAACTTTACTACTCTCTCTCCCTCAACCTTCCCTCAGCAAATATCATCAAATATAACTCCCCCCTACTATCACTAGGAAACAAGTCCTTAATCCTCTCTATAAGATCAAAAACCCTGCATCAGTGGGCCCAGACAATATACCAAGATGCCTTCTAAATAACATGAAGCATGACCTATCACAGCCTCTGGAGTTATTATTTAACTGTAGCCTCCAAACAGGCATGAATGGAGAAAGGCAACAGCCATTCCTCTGCACAAAGGTGGGCCATCTACAAACCCTGGAAACTGCATACCCATAAGTCTCACTAGTCCTATATGTAAAGCCATGGAAAGAATTATCATGGAGATTATCAATAGAGATATAGTAAACCTCTAGACACTGGACCCAACCCAATTTGGTTTTGTAAAGGGCAGATCATGCCTACTCAACCTGGTGGACTTCTTTGAGAAGTTCACTAAAGCAATGGATGAGGGCAAAATCGTTCACATTGCCTACCTTGATGTGGCCAAGGTATTTTACACAATTCTCCACTCAGGCATTGCAGACAAACTCAAGAGGTTAGGTACAAACCCATATGTCATCCAGTGGATAGCCAACTGGCTCACAGACGGGACCCAGGAAGTTAGAATTGCGGAGTCCACCTCTACAAAGAGGCCAGACACAAGTGGAGATCAGGGATCAGCCCTTGGACTGCTCCATTTTGGCATTTACTTCTCAAAAGTCAAGGCCAATGTCAGTGGTCTCTGGCTGACTAAATTTGCAGATGCTTGCAAATTAGGAGCTGTCATTGAATCTCACACTGACACAAATGTTCTCAAGGAGGGGCTGACAGAGACAAACAACTGGTGTCAGAGTCATGGACTAAAACTAAATGCCAAAAAATGCATAATAACATCCTTTGGGAAGTTATCCATCCCTGGCAACTATCATATTGATAACACACCCCTTAGAGTTGACCCAGTAGTCAGGGACATAGGGATACACATAGATACTAATCTAGCCTTTGAGCATCACGTGTCTACAGTGAGGAAATCATTCTATGTTGCAAAACCTATAAACAAAGGTATGGCATCTAAGTCCAAGGAAGTCATTGTTCTACTGTATTTGGCATTCATCAGACCTATCATTGAGTACACTGCCCCTTTGGTATGTACCTAACCAGGCATATCCAACAATTGGAATGTCCACAGAGGTTCCTCACTAAAAGAATACTGGGCATAAGTAATATGTCCTGTGTAGACCACTTCAAGGCCTTATCCCTGTATTCTGTCTCCTACAGGCTTTTGAGGGGAGATCTGTGCCTGGCATACAGGGCATTGTCAGACCCCACTCTGATGGACTTCCTGCATACCCACAAAACAAAGATTAGTAGAATAACCTGTTCTAAAGACTTAAACCTTGCCTGTGATATAAATAGGACCTGCTGGAGAGATAAGTATATATCCCAGAGACTACCATGTCTATGGAACAGGCTCCCCATCCATGTGAAGCAGAGTTCCTCCCTAATCCAATTCAAGTGCAACTTGGACAATTGGATGGGAAACCGAAAATTCATCCCTGGTTTGGCACCTATGTCTCTGATGCAAACAGGTAACCTGTAAATGGTTAATCTCCCAGGCCCATGCTTACACTTATCAAGGGTATCAGAACTCGTCAGAGATTTGGGATGCATGGCTAGGTTGAAAAAGGCCCTTGTGTTTGTTAGCCTAGTAAACACCTATGAACCTATGAACCTATAATAAATAAATGCCTGCTCAAGAATATTTAGTAAGGATGTCTCACCCTTGATATTCAAAAGTAAACTGACCATTGATTAAGTACATTTAAAACCATAACTCATGAATATGAATAAAGTCATGCCACTACATTTTGAATTTCAAAAATGATACAGACTTTAGCCAACTAAGTAAGCTACTCCTGAAAAAATAAAAAGCTAAGCTGGACAGATAGTTCAGAATCAAACACTATAAAATGACCACACATACTTTCCTCTTGCAAAAGAAATTGCTCACAGCAGTAAAATGTAAGAAAAATGTCATACAGTATGAAAAATATGCTGACAGTATGTGAATACTTTGGTTTATCTTATCTATTGATCCAAATGATTTTAATGAATCAAGATCTACTTTCTAAAATAATAACAGTGGTGCATGAATTTAATTGTCAGACATCTCTACAAGTTACAATGTAAAGTCATTAATTCTCTAAAAAAAGTTTTTTTTTTTAAGTTGAGTCTGATAATTTGCACAAAATCAAAAAAAAATAGATGAGGTCCCCAACAGGCATTGTCAGAAACTTTCACTTTTTATCAGTAAGCTTTTTTTTTTTTTTTGTCATGATCACAAAAAGGAACCTTTTCAATGCCAACAGACGTGAACTAACTGATCTAAAGGTGCTCTGTTTTAATACCTCAACCCCACTTTTCTTTATATACATAAATACCTTTGGGTGGCATGTGTGTCACAGGTGTCACTGCATTTGACATATTTTGTCATCCATCCTTATGCCAGCACTCAACATTTGATACAGTTATTAGCCACTGTGCATGTCAGTGAACTTTGTCAGCCCACCACATACAGAGGTAACATTATGTTGACATGGCATACTGACATTTGGATAAAGCAAAAAAAAAATAAAAAATTGGAGAGTATCTTTGTAGGTATGTGCAGCTTTATGTAAATCACTTAACTACTCAGTCATCCTAGGCTGCCCATGAATCTAGCATTTACTCTCACTGGGCTTATCTGATTAACAAATGAATAGGAAGTACACTAAAACAGCAAACAGTTTAGAGACAATGTTTGTGAGAATTCTGATAGTCCAGTATTGTTTACTCTGACGATCCCCATTTCATTCAGTATATAAATGTCGATTTGTAGGTTAATATTATTATCTTATGCTGTTTGGTAATGTATTGCATGACAAAGCTCTATTTTGCTTATTGTCTCATGGCGGACATTGAGGAGATATAATGCTGCTGCATTTATATAAACTAGTTATGTATCAGTTGACTTATGGTTACCCATCTATTGCAAAACATGGGAGAATGTTCACCTGCATTCTGGCAACCCTATCTTGCTGGAAGGTTCATATTGGTGTAAGTGCCTTATGCAGACTTGGACATTCAAGTACCATTAATGAACCTTCAGCAGTATTTGATAAATCAGCACAAGGGACCTGCAGTGATTTATCCTGATACAAGAGCTTTATGAATACCACCCATCATCTCTGTCTCTGTCTCTCTTTCACCCTATGTTTTGATGATTGAATCAGGAGTTTGCCATGCCATTTATATTGTCTGTTTTTTCTTTATTTTAGTTTTTGATCATCTCTATTCATTGTTCACTATGTATACTTTTAGAATTGATTTATTCCCTAGATACACGGCTTAGTTATCCATAACTAATTTCCAGGAGCAATAACCACAAGCTTCCTCACAGATTATATCTACTCACATAAGAAAGGGAAAGTTTGATACACACCATTCTCCTACAACTTGAACACACTGCTTGGATGATTCCATTCGAATATCTTTTATGCCTCTTTTTGTAAGGACATGTTGCAGGTACTAAAGGATGCAAGAAATGCTGCTACTAGGAAATCTTAGTTAGCCATTGGAGAAGATTTTCTTGTTAGTGCTTCTCCTATCACTAGGATCCTATCCAGAATTATTACCTCTGGTTCTCAAACCTTTACGTGGGTTGCTTTCCTATGGCCTGCTTACTCCTTTGGCAAGGGGTATTTATCAACCATTTCAGCATGTCTGCCCTTGGATCCTTCTCCTATTTCAGTGGATTGAACACGCTAAACTGGCCATAGATTTGAGTGTGGATGAACTACCATGACAGGGCTAGCCACCCAGCAGTATAAACCTTAGATCTAGATGTTAGTCACTTTTGAAGTAACACCCCGACCCCATGTAGAAAAATAAGAAAAGAGATTATGGATGAATGGATGGATGTAGCTTAGTTATGTTAAAATTCCATCATTAAATCATATATAGAGTAGTACCTCTTATGTATTTTGGTTCTGCTGAATGGATCTATAGGCAAAAAGGGAAAACTAAAATTAGTACCTCTCTCTCTCTCTCTCTCTCTCTCTATATATATATATATATATATATATATATATATATATATTTATTTATTTTTATTTATTTATTTACATTTGTTTACCGGGAAATTCCGACTGGACGCAGGTCCTTTTTCAGTGGATGCCCGGGGAGAAAAGCTCTGCATCATGTACATGATAAATAGAGATACAAAGCTGCAGCATTAGTAAACAACATTACAGGTTGTTGGCTTTAATACAATAACAAGATATTGATTATCAACAGTATATACAGTAAATGTTGCAAGTTAAGATAGTTTCTTCCCATTTAAAATATTAGTAACAAAGTTGTCAGACAAGATGTTAAAGTATGTAAAGACAACTAACTAGATATATATATATATATATATATATATATATATATATATATATATATATATATGTCTATTTTGTTTCACTGAAAACTCATTTCACTGAATTTCAAAACACTCACACCAAATCACTGAAAACTCATTTCATTGAATCACATTTCACTGAATGTAAGTACTGCTGGCAAATAAAATGTATATGCCCTTTTTCCCACTGTAGTGCGATCCTGAAGTTAGTATATATAGTTGGGGAGCACATCCCCCCCACATTGGGTGGTATGCAGGAAGTAGCCTGCCACCTACTTATAAAAGCTAAGTAGGTGGGTGGCTATGCCCCCCACACCACCCAATGTGGGGGACTGTGCCCCCCACACCCCACTAACTATATATACTAACTTCAGGATCGCACTACAGTGGGGAAAAGGGCATATACATTTTATTTGCCCAACAGTATTTACATGTGATTCAGTGAAATGAGCTTTTAGTGAATCAAAGTAGACCCATATATATATTTTGCATATGGAGGACTGGTACATTAGTAAGATGCACTATCTCTCATCTCTCTCTCTCTCTCTCTCTCTCTGTCTCTCTCTCTCTCTCTCTCTCTCTGTCCTTCTCCTTGTAATATTCAAGGTAATCAACAGATGTGATAATGAATGTTTTAAAAGGATTTGGGAACAGAAAGTATCTATATCATGGGATACATAAAAATATATATTTTAACAGAAAGGGTAGTAGAATAATAAAATGCTGTGTATAAGTCTAATTATTAGGCTAGAAAATATCAACAAATCGTAAGGTGCTATCGGATACAATTAAGGCATATTTTTATATGAAGTGGACAAAATAAGCTGTTGCAAACAATGGATATTAGGTTATCCTATACCAGAGCAAATAGCCATACGAGGGAAGCCAAGTAATCTTTATCAGCCACAAAAAAAATTGTGTTTTCACATTCAAGCCAATAAGCAGTGTGTATGCATGTTTATATTCAGATTGTTGTTTTGATGTAAAATACCATGACTAAAGAGGTTAGGTTAACATTGTATGACAAAATATGAGGCAGTATAACCACTTGCAATCAGCAGAGCCAGCAACCCAGCCTTTTCAGTTGTATAGACCTCTAATTTCATTATTCGCATGCCCTATGCATTTAATTTGCAGAGTATATTTTGTGAATCACTTTTAGTAATTAAGGACTAGGAAAATGCTGTATTTTTGTGCAATTACACTGCTCTCTGCTGTAAATAAAAATTAAACTACTTTTTTATTTGACACGGAAAGTTACTGAAATATTTTACCTTGAAAGTTTAAGGATAAGGTTATTTAAGGTTGTTAGTTTCACTGAAAGTGACATGCCAGGTTCACAAGTAAAAAGATGTAAACACAAAATAATGAAGTGCCTGTGTGCAGTAATGTTTGGTACCCAATGATGTTTTTGCTACCTTATAATTATGTCTTGCAAGACCAAAATGTAAACATAAGGACAAGTATGGTATGTTTTTAAATATACAGCTCTGTGAAGCCAAAATACACAGCTTCCAAATGGCTGCAAAGCATTGCAGACTTAATCTAGCACAGAGCATTGAATTTAATATATTTTCACAGTTCTTTAATGTATAGAACATCAAGAACCCATAATACCATGATTACTTTATTTTTATTTATTTATTTTACATTTGGTTACCAGGAATGTCTGACTGAGCAAGAAACCCATTTGCAGCGGAGGCCCGGGGAGAAAAGCTCCATTACAATACATCTAAACAAACATACAGCAGTTCTTATAAATCAGAGAAACAAGTAAAGTTAGGAGAATAATGTTAATTTCCATATAGTACAAAGAAAGTTGCATAATAAAACACAAAAAAATATAAAGCTTAACATACCAAGTTAAAGACAGGACTGTGTATACTATTAAATGATTGACAGAGTATTTTTATGGTAAAATATAATATTTGTTACTCTTCAAACAAAAGACGAAAATACACTAATGGTCCAATAGAGAATAGTTCATAGTTGAGTCAAGCAGTAGTTCTTAGGTTAATAAAAAGGGTGAGAGTAGATAAGGGGATGGGGGTAAGGTGTCATGTTAAAGATTAGAAGGGGTAAGCATTGACAGTAGGTGTTGAAGATCATCCAGGTTTGGTGCAGGAACATAGCCAGTTGCTTGCTAGATGTTCCCTAAGAAGTAGATTGAAACTGAATAGATTAGGGGTAGTTCAAATGTGTTGGGGAATGGAGTTCCATTTTTTGGACATCTGATTAGAGAAGAGAGAATTCCCAGAGCTATTGTTAGCCTTAGTGACTTTTAGAAGCAGTTTATCTGAAAATCTCAGTATTCTAGAGCTGTTGTATTCCTGAATTGGGTTTTTGAGTGCAGGAGAGTTATTGGGTTTATGAACTATGGTGTGGGCAATGGTTAGGTGTTTAAGGATATTAGATTTGGTAGTTCAATCCAGTTCTGTTCTTAAAGGGCAGAGCAGTGGTGAGATCTGTAGGTATGACTAGTGGCAAATGTTGTTATTTTATTGTAGCATGTAATTTTTTTATATCAGGTTTACATAGGTTAGTGGAAATCGGAGAAGTGTAGAGAAGGGTGGAGAGGAGGTGGATTTGAGCAACGGAGTGTCTAATGTTATCAGTCAGGTAAGATTTGGATCTCTATGGTGTTGCAAGCTTAGTATGGACCTTTTGTATGGATAGTGCTATGTGTTTGTCAAATTTGAGGGCATTATCAATTACACTGAGAAGTATGGGGTGTTCAACTGGCATGATTTTTGTTTGTTGATGGAGAAAATAGTGAAAGAGGAAAGAGGGTCTGTGCTTTGTTACTGGTGAAGAGCATTAGTTGTTTTTGTTAGTGTTGAGTATCATTTGGTGGTTTGAGAGGTAGTTTTCTAAATCTATCAAGGATTTTTGGGTCCTTTCTAGGAGTTCTGGTAGAAATGGGGCTGAGCAAATAAGGGTGGAGTCATTTGTGTATTGTACAGTGATGGCTTGCTCAGTGGCTGTACAAAGTTTGTTTGTAAAGATGGTGAAAAGGAGAGGACTGAGGATTGAGCCTTGTGGTACTCCAAATGAGGCAGGTAATAGACTAAGTAGTTAATTTTGCCACTTGACTGCTTGTTGTCAGTCAGTTAATTAACTATGAAGCCAAGATAGTATCAAATGGGAGAGGTTAAAGGATGCTATTTCCTCAAGTAATATATGGTGTGATACCATATCCATTGCCTTTGACATGTTAAGGAATATGGAAGACATGTGGTAGTTTTTGTTTCTAAGCTTGTAAATAGTATTGGTGAAGCTTATTAAAGTGGTTGAGGTGCTGTGTTTGGGTCTGAAGCCATGTTGGGTATTGGGGAGTAGGTTATTGGTAGTTGAGAAGTTTTGTATGTATGCATTTTTCAAGAATTTTTGCCAGTGGCGAGAGTATTGCAATTGGTCTATAATTTGACAAATCAGTAGAGGGACCGCCTTTGTGCAGGGAAATTATATGAGTGATTTTCCCAAGCTTGGAGATGCATTGTTCTGTTATGGACCATTTGATAAAGAGAGAGATGGGATATGATATGTATTCTGCTGCCAGTTGGAGATATTCATTTGGAAGTTGGTCACTGGCTAAGGACGTTGGTTTTAGTTTTACTAGCAGTGTTTTGATTTTACTGGTTTGAATAGGTCTGATAGTGAAGGAACTAAGGCTGGGTTCATGGTTTGTTGGTATTACCAGGCATGTGTTAGTGTCACTTTTTACTAGGGAGATTATTGAATTTATGAAGTGAGAGTTAAATTGTGATGTTATACTTTCATTGGTATTTGTGATGGTAGGAGATGGTGTAGTGGTCTGACAAGGATTGATGATCTGATTTAAGGCTGCCCAGAATTTTGGGGGTTTATTATAATGAATCTGTTGAGCTGAGGTGTAATAAGCTTTTTGTCATCTTTGATCTGTTTTTTTAGAATGGTTTCCAAGTTGTTGATATGATTCATAGGAGGTCTGGTTTTTGGTCTCTTGGTATTAAGACCAGGTTCTATCCATGTGTCCAAGGAGTTGGATGATGTCCTTAGTTAGCCATGGGAGCTTTCTCATTTTGACCCTGATTTTTCTAAGGGGTGGTAAAGAATTTAGTATGTTTAGGAAGGCGGTATTTAAGTATTCAACTGTAGAGTCCATGTAAAGGTGTTTTAAGGTGGTCCAGTCACATTGTTTAAGAAGTGAATTGAAGTCTGGGGGTTTGAAGACAAGGCATTCCACTTTAAGAATGCCTTTGCATACTATGGCTATGTCACCACAAGCTATATGTGTTCTATCCAGTCTATGTAAATTATAGCCCTGGGTAATGATTTTAGTGTCTTTTATGTGGGGTTTGAGCCATGTTTAAGTCATAACTACAATGTCTGGGTTGTACAAGGTGAGAGTGGAATGAAAGTCACATACTTTGTTTACGATGCTTCTTAGGTTCATATTTAATAATAGTAGGTGAGATTTGTAGTGTGGTCTGTTGCTGATGATTAGAGGTTCATAGGTTGGTACTAGGCTATTGGCCTTAGGGCCTATATAAGCCTAGCCATAACAATTCCCTAGGATCTGTGTTGTGTGGTAAAAAGGATTTACTTATGTGAGGGCATGGATTGGGATATATATCTCCACATAATTTAAGGTAGTTGGCTTTTATCAGAAATACATGTATCATTTTGGATAGTAGTTTGGTAAATTTATAGTAAATGTGATGCTCTTTATTTAAAAATGTATGTTTGAGTGTGAAGAGTTCTATGTGGGAGCTACTAAAGAGATGTGGTGATATGGATATACATTAGATAAGAGTTAAGTGAAAACATTGAATGGGATAGTGGGAGAGTAGATACTTGTGATTTTATGTTTATGATAAGAGGTGGTGTGGTAGATTAAGGTGAGTAGTAATAGTAGATATGTGTGTTGAAATAACATGCTTCCTGAGTGTATATTGTGATTGGATAAGTTTAATTAGTTTGCAAAGGTTAATTGGTTAGGAGTGTGTTTAGTGGTTAGGCATAAGTTAAGAGATAGTTGGGGTGTGTGGGAAATGGGGGTAGGGTAAGAGAGTTGAATGAACCTGAGTTCCTGAGCAAAGTCAAACAGATAGCATAGACCTTGGTTGAGGTTGATTATGAGGCCACCAAAAAACAATCTGTAAGCACTTAGTGATTTTCCAATAATAACTTTGTGTATATAGTTGTATCTTTCGGCTTTTCCCAGTTAGGGTTCGCCACAGCTGAACTCCGGTCCGCTAATGATTGGCAGTAGATTTTTATGTACCGAGTTGCCAGCCCTGATGCACAACCTTCAACGAAGGTACGCCCATTCACGCAAGTCTCCACACAGAAGATGCTTTAGCTGAGAATCGAACAGGACAACGTCTTACTATGAGGCGACAACGCTACCGCAGCACCACCATCTCAGTTAACTTTGCATATATAAGCTGAGCTAAGGGAATAGTGGCTATAGAACAGTAGGGATAAGTTTAGGTAGCTATGAAAGTTCAGCAAAGATTGTAGGAGTGTAAAATTGGAGAAGAGGTGGGAAAAAGTAATAGTCAGTCCCGGTGATGTGCTACAGTTAATTATGGGTAGCAGAATGCTGTTGTTCCAATGTTAAATATGTAGAAACATACATAAGTTTTAAACAGATGCCGAGCTCTGAGATTTCTGAGTGAGCAAAGTTGTTGAGCTGGTTTGGTTTCAGGTTTGTAGGCAGGGGAAGATGCTTTTCAGAGACAGTACAATGGCTTAACACATCATTTTTAAACAGATGCTGAGCTTCAACGTTTCCATGTCAGAAAAATTGTTGAGCTTTTTTGGTTTCAGGTTTGGAGACAGGAAACATGCTTTTCAGAGAGGGTACAATGGGCTTAACACCTGGTTGCAGAATAAACTTGCAGTTAAAAATCTATAAAATCCCTATAATCAAAATTCGCACATCACCAGAATCCTGCTGGACCATAGTCTTTAGGGTCTTTAAGGTCTCTCAGAGACATGATTACTTTAAGAACAGAAACCAACTTCTAAATAAAATAATTTAAATATATTATACTGCTGACATTTTTGAGGTTTTGGTTAACTCGTGATGCACATGTACAACAAATGTATAATCAAATTTTGAAAGAATAAACTTTGGGGGTTATTCAGGAACACTCATCGGATATCATAGATTCTGTAGTGTGCTGTGTCCCATAGCTGCTTAGCCATTATAAGAACTGGCATAGTCATTTCACAGATAGTGAAAAACTATCGGAATTTATGAATTATCTACAGAATACTACTAATTTTTTAAAATTCACGTTTACTACGTCCGTAGATAGGTTACAATATTTGGACGTTGAAATATACAAGAACGTGAATAATAGGGATTTTGAAACCAAGGTTTTTAGGAAAAACACCTTCTGCAATTCCTATTTACATTTCACTAGACCCCCACACTGTAAAAAGAATATTGTCAAGGGACAATTTGTGAGGATGACTAGTAAAGATGATGACTTTATTAAGGAATGTAACACACTGGAGGGAATGTTTTTAGCCAGGGCTACCCTATGAATTTGTTTCAAGAACTAGAAAAGAGGTAGAGGAAAATAGATTAGGTAAATATAAACCTATAAAAGGTGTAGAATTAATTGTAAATAATGTCAATTTGCCATCTTTTAATAAGCAGAATAAAACTAATGTAGTCAATGATGGACAGTATAATTCAGCATTAGTGATGGAGTTTAATAATTTGAATATTAAAGTAAGAAAGATTTTCCAGAAAGAATGGAGCAATTTTGTTTCATACACTGACATCTTGAATAACAAGAAAGAGATGCCTAAGGTTGTATACAAAAATGGCAGAAGCATTAAAAATTTGTTGGAAAATAATAAAATAGGTAATAGTAATGAAATTTCTACGAAAATGTCACTATATGATAAAAATAGAAAATATGGAACATATCAATGTGGACACTATAATCAGTGCCCACACATTAGTAATAAGATGGAAATATTGGTACCAACAAGGGACATTAATATAACTGCCTCTGGATATTTTAACTGTGATACACAGGGAGTGGTGTATTTAGCTACGTGTTTGGAATGTAAGTCATATTATGTGGGGAAGACTGAGAGGGCATTAAAAAGAGAATTTATGAGCATATTTACGAGATATCTAAGAGAAAAGAAACAAATGCTCTGTTCAAACACACGTTAGATTGTAATAATGCCAAATTCACCTTCTTTGTATTGGAACAGGTCAAAAGAGAAATAAGAGGGCCCTTGGGAAGAAAAATTAGAATTTAAGGAGCTCTGGTGGCAAATTTTATTAGATGCTACTAATTTCCCAGGGCTTAATGACCACATTTCCCTAACCTCAGTGTTAAAACTAAGAGCAGCCAAGATTTAGCTTTATTTGTAATTGCTCTTTTAGGTCAGCAGATGGTGCTAGTAGGCTAGGAATGAATTTTCATGAAACAAAGAATACAAAAGGTTTTAAAAGGTATAAATATTTAGTAGTTTTTATTACATTTGTATTTATTTATTTAATGTGGTTTTAAATAAATTATTGCGTGATCATGAATTTTAAACTAATGAAGAAGGGAGTTTTTTAAAATCAAATATCGAAGTGTGTTTTAATAGTTGTAAATGGTAACTTCAAATGAGCCTTGTAAACAGATGTTTTTAATGTTAATTATGAATTTAATGAATTTTATTGGTCGGCACAGACCACATGTGAGTATATTAGGTGATTTTAAATTACATTTGTTAGTCTGAAGAAGTCTTACATGTTTGTGGAGACGAAAACGCATTGGTGGATGTTAACAGCGTTTACGTTTTGCAGTGATTTGTTTTCTGTGCTTACAATAAAGTGTGTTGGTCATCGCTGGTGAACTGCTTCCGTGGTTATTGGATTTATAGTCATAGAATTCCTAAAATAGGACTGCATTGTCAATTGGTACTGCCATATTGCAATAATGGTCATGCTAGAAAACTGTTTGGAATGGGCCATGCTCAAATACCTCATGTGATCAACAACACAGAAAAAGTAAGGCGCCATTCATGAGACTGTGCGTGCTCATGGGTGCAATGCAATGTCTCATACCTAAAACTAAAGCATTATGAGCAGGCCAAAGAGGCCAACACAACAATGTACAAATGCATTTAATCATTTAAATGGTGATGAAAGGGAGAGGTAATAAATACAGAAGAGAGGAATGTCAATCAGAGGAAAACACACAAGTTTAAATGTGGAGGAAATACTTTTTTGTATATATGAATGAAGTAGAAGGTTAGTGGAGTTAATGAGGATTGTATTAGTTAAGGAGATAGAGAGCAAGGAAGGTAGCAAGAGCAGACAGATAAAAGAAATTCAGACATTGACAGACAAGGAAGTTATGGGTACATAAAAGGAGGACAACAGTGAAAGGACAAAGATGTACATCACGCAGGCAAAATTAGAGAAGAGGAGGGTTGCACTACACTCTGGTTATGGAAATGACCCATAAGGTAGGGGAACACCTGGGAGGGGGATAGGGTGGCTACAGTGGGCATTTCTGACCAGTCCAGAGGACAACCCATCCCCACATCAGTCATTTCTATAGCTGATGCCATGAGCAAACTCTGCCTCTGATGGCTTGATTGTCAAGGCTGGTTAATCATGTAACTCTACCAGCCATACCAGGAGGCACTCTGCACTGTCTGGGTGAATGTCCAACTGTCAGTTCCCCTCATACCCACCCAGCCTTTGCCCCTGGGAGACCTAAATCCAAAATGTATCTCTTAGTAGGATGCCCTCTGTTTTCCTGCTGAGAGACAGATTCTGTGACCATTGGTCATCTAGAAGCAAAATAATCAGCTGATGTAGACCCAGGTGCCTGCTACTATACCTCTACAAGTGCCACAGGCAGACCTATAAATGGAAGAGAAAAAATAAAAAAGTACAACACATTGGCAGGCATCAGTTACAAATACAAGAACAACTGCACATATTATCCATACTCTGATATCACAGTAAAAAAATAGAAAGAATTTACTATTTAACTGAGCCTGTGAAAAGAAGAGAATGGATGTGCACAATAACAAGAAAGAAAAAAAAATACTGCATTTACCTATGGCTTAGAGGGATAAAGCCTTAACTGGCCCTGACTGTGGTCCAGGTGACCTGAATTCAATAAGTGACTCAGGACCATCATGGCATAGACAAGAAGGATGGGTACACCCATCCTAGGAAGAGAACATGCCCTTGGGAACACCTCCACAGATTATCCCTGGTGGAGACTGCAGTAGCACAGGGAACACTGTCAACAAGAGGGGTCAGGACATTTGCTGAGTTATACTCAGAGAAATGGATGTTACACTGTGATCCCAGTGCATACCAGTCCACTCATGTATCCTCTGCCTCCCACAGATTAGGAAGTTTTTGGGTGATACTGTTGCAGTTTACTATACCTACACCCACACTGCTCTGCAGAATGGGTGTTACTAGTGGCATCATTCATCATCTTGGTGTGCTGGTGCCAGAAATTCACTTTATACAGCCAGCATAATGACCTAGCAAGTGTTTTACAAAGTTCCTGCAGATGAGGTACCGAACAGTCCTGGTCTCGCTCTCCCTTTGACATCTGAGGAGACCATGACTACTCAACAGATAAAGAAGAAAACAGCAGTCACATTGTGCATGGTTTCTTGTTAGAACATCACCTGATGTGCACCATAGAGTAGCAATTTCAGAGTTGCCCCATTATAAACATGTTCTATGTATGCATACAGTGTGCATGTATCTCTAGCATTAGACAAGGACAACCAGTAGAGAAAGAGAGGTAACACAGCAGAAGGACATGACAAGTACATGTCGATCTGTGTGGGTTGACCTATAGCAGATGTGACAAGGAGAGATACTGCCAGCACAGCTATCGGGAATTTTGTAAATAATTATATGTCATTTGTGAATATCAACATGATCTGTATAAGATGCTTGTGTTACAAATGTATTAGAACTGTATATCATGTGTATATCAAACTGCTGGTACAGAAGTGTGCATTGAAAAGGTTTTTGCAAAGTGCTTGAAAAGTATCCACAGTGTACACTACTGGAAAAGAACAGAAATGTACATGCACTATTGTACCTGTTTAGATGTGCGTGTTTTAACAGTGGAAACTGGGATACAGGAGGTTAACCTCAGTCTAGTAATTTTTAGAAAAAATAGCTGAAATTATATTACTTTATAAGCTAGGCCAGAGACACAGAGTCTGTGCTGAGAGGTTTCTGTATTGCCTTGGAAGTGTTTTATTGTTTTATGACTTCCAGCATTTGCCAAAGTTGTGAGGAAAAGTACTTGTCTATGTACTTTAACAGACAGATACTAAATGCTACCAGCTGCCATCAATGGTTGTTTTGTACTTGGAGACTAGAAATAAGATGCCAAGAAATTGTGTCATTCTGCAAGCTAGCCCAGCAGTAATATTTGAGATATTAATTTGAGAACTCTCTGAAAGAGACACATCATTCTGTATTCTGTCTTTGACCTGACAACAGCTAGAGAAAATCCATTCTCCACATCTGTCTTGCTCTGTAAGTAAGTTGCTATGGAATAATAACTCTCTTAGATATAGTCATGAATATAGTAAAGCTTAGTTTAGATATTTTTCTTAATTTATTTGAGACTGTCCTGCAATGTTGTTTTAAATATTTCCTGTGATTTTGAACTCTGTCACTGTAAATATATATTTAGTATTGTCTGTTTTTTATTATTTATTATTAAATATATTTAAACATTTCATTGTGACTGAACTGTCTAGAGATATTTAAGTACTTGCATATTTATTTGGCAACACTGTGGGTCACTCCTAATATCCTTGCTCTTGGTCAAACTACCATTTGCATTAATAGTAGCATTACACAGTATGATCTCACACCCTTTGTTAAGGGTCTTAAAGTAGCTAATAAGGAGCTGGCTGGTGGCAGTGATAACTACCTTATAGTCTGGGCAAAAGGGGTCATAGCTAGTAAACATGTGCCAGCCATTCCCAGGTGTGTGTGTGTGTGTGTGTGTGTGTGTGTGTGTGTGTGTGTGTGTGTGTGTGTGTGTGTGTGTGTGTGTGTGGGTGTGTGTGTGTGTGTGTGTGTAAATCAAACCTCAAAGAGTGTGTGTGCGTCAGCCTCTTGCAGGGACAGAAAGCACTGGTTGGACAGAGAAGATGCTGGAGGTCTTGGCTTAACCACCCAGCTGAACTCTATAGCTGTGCCAGTGGGGAATCTTATTGGGGATCTGGAGAAAGAGGGAGAAACCAGCCCCAGACTGACTGTGGTCTCTGTGTGCTCTTAAGAAAAATTGCACTTGATGTAGAGAGCTGCATCTGGTAATACTGTGCATGTACCTTATCATCCTCCTCTCACTGTACATCCACCACTGGTGCCAAAAGTAAGGAGTGAGGCTTCTTGACTACTGGCTCAGTGGTGGAGCATCACATTTATCGGCTGAAAGTTGTGGGATCACCACATCACTTACTGAGATTCAGTGGTGTGGATATTGAACTCCTGCAGCCTGTAAACAGTGGTCACTAAAGAAAGTGTTTGTACTCTCAAGCAGACATACACTGAACATTCAGAGTTCCATATTACAATACTTTTATTTATTTATTTTTGTGAGCTTAGTTAGTCAGGGAGAACAAATAAGGATGTCAGAGGAGGAGTATGACAAGCTGACAAGGAGCCAGTTTGCTAAGATGTGCCAAGACAGAGGATTGGAGCATGCCAACCTGGCTAAAGTGGAAATGGTTGCAGCCTTAGTCACAGCTGCATCACAGACCAGCAACCAGGAAGACAACCAGACTGGTTTTGGGGATGTACAACTCTCAGAAAATGGACAGTTCAACTTTGCCTCAGAGAACTTAAAAATCCATCTGAAGTTAAAGAGAGTTGAACTGGGGGCCAACCATTTGGAAATAGAATCAGCAGACAGACTGCAATGTTTGGAAGCTGAAGAAAAGGAGAAGCAGAAACAAATGGAATTAGAATTGGTAGAGAGACTGAGATGTCTGGAAGCTAAAGAAAATCAGAGACTGAGATGTTTGGAGGCTGAAGAAAATGAGGGGCAGAGGCAACATGAATGGGAAATGCTAACTCTTCACTAGGGTCATGAAGCTAATGGGGAAGGGAATAACCAAACCCCAGAAGCAACAGAGGTCAATACATTTCTTCTACAGTTCACAGACAATGATATTTTTTATAGTTTCATTCATATATTTTAAAGGATATGTAAACAGTATAATGTTGATCAAGGGCTTTGGGTACGATTCCTGACTCCCTTACTCCATGGTAAAGCTGTAACTGCTATTTCTAAATTGTCTGATACTGATTTCTTAAATTATAATACTGTTAAAGATTGTTTATTATAGTGTTTTAATTTAACACCTGAAGCTTAGAGAAAAACATTTCATGAACATAGATGCAAGGCAGATGAAGGTGTGTGTGAATATATTGCTGAGTTAAGCACTTATTTTCATAGATGGATGAGTGGGTGTCAGGTCACCACCTTTGAAGGGCGGCAGACCTTTTGGTGAGGGAACAAGCCCTTAGCACCTTGCCTTTGGACATGAGAATCTGGATAGCAGATAAGGAATGTAATACTGCAGATGAGTTGGGGAAAAGGGAGACCTATACCTAGCAATCAGGGCATCACTAAACAGGAAAGGGATACCCACTGCTGCTCATGGGTCTAAGAGAACCCATTGTGGGCAGCCTAAACCACTCCAACAGAGTCTGCCAGTAGCAGGGGAAGTTACTAGTTCAGTTACATAGCCAGGGTTAAATGTTTTAAATGCAATCAGTGGGGCGATGTAGCATATAGATGTCCATGGAGGCAAGGTGGGGAACAAAAGATGGGAGAGCCAGTAAGTGGGAATGACAGAATACCAGCAGTAAGTTGTCTGGAGACAACAAGGGTACCAAACTACCACAAGATGTAATATTCTATCTTAGTAGATGGAAAACAGGCCACTGCTAAGAGAAACAGAGCCTCTGACCTAACCATTGTGAAGCCTGCAATGGTTTAAGAGGAACACACAGTCTACTCTAGTCAGAGCTTTAGTAGGGAACCCATTCCAAATACCTTTGGCTAGGGTTCACCTTGACTGGGAGGGTGGAAAAGAAAGCAAGCAAATAGGTGTGTTTGAGGATATCCCTGCAGATGTCCTGATAGGGAATGTTTTTGATAATGCAGTACCTTGTGTGCATGCAGTTACATACAATCAGGCTTGAAGACAATCATGTGGGTCTGGTAGCCTGTGGAGAACCCAGACAGATTGCACACTTGAAGCCAAGACAGGTGAGGTGGTTACTTCAGGGAGGAGCTACCCTTTAGCAGTGAGACTGAAGGAGAGCCACAGCTGCTCATGGGTACTGATATTCCCTTGGACAGAGAAACTGCAAGAGAAGAGGTGAATAGTACTACCCAGGCTGACAGTGAGGCACGACTGTCAGAAAATACCAGGCTTCCCGTGGAAGGAGAGCTGGGAATGGTTACAAAATGAGAGTTGAGACAGGCAAAGCTTTCAAACTCTACATTAGAACGGGGGGCGTAACCCCCCCCCCATATATTTTAAATGTGTTACACTATATACATGCATACTTGCAATTGCAATCTATTACTCTTATCTAAATATAATATATACTTGAAATATGTTTAGGTCTGGGCTCTGGCTGGGCCATTCCAAAACTTTAATTTTCTTCTGGTGAACTCATTGTTTTGTTAATTTGGATGTATGCTTGGGGACATTGTCATGCTGAAAGGTGAAATTCCTCTTCATCTTCAGATTTCTGTCAGATGCCTGAAGGCTTTGGGCCAAAAGTGACTAGCATTTGGAACTGTTCATAATTCCCTCCATCCTGACTAAAGCTCAAGTTCCAGTTGAAGAAAAGCAACCCCAAAGCATAATACTACTACCATCATGCTTCACCATGGGGATGGTGTTCTTTTGGTGATGCGAATTGTTGTTTTTGTGCCAAATGTACCTTTTGGAATTGTGGCCAAAAAGTTCAACCTTGGTCTCATTACACCATAACAAATTTTCCCAGATGCTTTTGGAAGACTTGATGTATTGTTTTTCAAATTTAGCCTGGCCTGGATGTTTTTCTGTGTAAGAAAAGGCTTCTGTTTTGCAACCCTACCCCTTAATTCAGGCATACGGAAAATATGGGAGACTGTTGTCACATGTAGTACACAACCAGTAATTGCCAGAAATTCTTACAGCTTCTTCAGTGTTGCTGTAGATCTCTTGGCAGCTTCCCTGACCAGTTTTCATCTTGTCTTTTCATCAATTTTGGAGAGACATCCAGTTCTTTGCAACGTCACTGTTTTCCTATATTTTCTCCACTTTTTGATGAGTGTCTTCACTGTGTTCCATGGTATATCCAATTCTGTGGAAATTTTTTTCTACCCTTCTCCTGACTGATACCTTTCAATAATGAGATCTCTTTGATGCTTTGTCAGCTCTCTGTGAACCATGACTTTTGCTGTAGCAGGCAACTGAGTAAATGTTAGGAAAATCCTACTAGGACAGTTGAACTTTATTTGAGGTTAATCAGAGTCTCTTTAATTGATGGCAGGTGTGTACCCAAGAAGACTGAATGCTGCAATTAAATCAAAAGGTGCTTCAACAAAGTATTAGTTTAAGAGTGTGCACACTTATGCACCAGCATATTATATGTTTTTTATTTTTTATATTTTTCCCCTAACATATTTGTTTGTTTTTCAATTGAATTGTACAGGCTATAAGTTACATTAAATCTGGGAAAAGTTTAGAAATTATTTATTGTTGTCTCATTTTTTTATATCACAAAAACCTGTCATTTTAATAGGGATGTGTACACTTTTATATCCACTGCATGTATTGCATTTCCTTATTGAATGACTACTTACAATATTATCTCACTAATCCTCCTATCAGATAACAACCTCACACAACAAATATGTTACTGAACAGCTAAATACACTGACATAAATGCAGAAAAAAATATAAACACTAAAATAAATATTTTTGCATAAGAAAGCCTCTTATACAGCTTTCTTCTGCTTACATATAGCAACTCTGAGATTACACACATTCAAAGATAGCAAAAATAATTGGCACTGTACAAGGCAGCTCGCAGGATTTTTTGCAGGGGGATGCAACCCCCCCCCCCCCATGCAGCCATTCCACTGTGCCATTACTTGGCTATTTCTCGCATGTTGCCATAAACACTGTTCAATACTCTGTGTGCATACCATTTTATGCTTTACTTCTACAATGATAACAGATATTTGGATTTAATTCACAACTTTTATTTCAAATTTTATAGCGCAAACACTGATAGACATTTGCTATACAAAGCAATACAGCCTTACAATGAAAGCAGACTTACCATTAAAACCTCTCTGCCATTAAAATTCTTTTTTACTGAAACAGCATTGAAACCCACATTCAAACAAAATACATCTGGCCAGTGACGGGTTACGTTTATCTTTGGGCTGTTTTCAAATCATAGGACCCTTGCACACATTTTTAGGAACATGCAAAAGTTCTTTGAGTGACCTTCCTGATTGTATTAAATTATAATATATAATACTTAAATTAAATTAAATCTCTTGTATAATACAGCGCTACTTGTTAAACGATGTTTTAAATTTATAGTTTTAAACATTTTTTTCAATAAGCAATGAAACAAAACATATGAACCAATAATGGCAAAGCTGCCCATTTCAGAACATTTCAGCCATAAAAGGCCACTCAGACTTCTCTCATTACAATCCACTAATATCAGTCAATATGCATAATCTCTGCAGAAGTAAAAGTCTTCTGAATAACTCCACATTAAAGAGATCTGAAACTAATGAAGAGGTTGCTGCTAGAAAACAACTTTATATTTCAGTGTTTCATCTACAAATTCACTTCCTACTACTCTTGAACAATTAACTGCCTATCTTACATTAAAAAAATGGTAAGCTGATATATTACAATTGGCAATGGATGACAAACTGAAAAACAGGTTCACAGTTACAAAGCATCTTATACAAAGGAGGACATACTCAGGGCTGCAAGACCCCACCCCCTTAAAATACAAATCTACATGCTATGGGAGTACAGCCTACAGCCTTCTGCAACAAGATGCAGGTATACTACCTGTTGTGCTAACACTGCTTTAAAACAATGCACCACAATAGTGATACCATTTGTTAAACAAAACAGTTCCACATTTTAAACAGACAGCATGAGCAGCAGTAAACCTCTTCTATGAAGCTCACAATTCCTTAAAAATGCAATTGAAAATAAATTCAATCTGCTAACTCTAACTAGGGCATTTCACTCACTCTCTCTCTCTCTCACGCGTGGGCATGTGCGTGTGCGCGCCCACACACACACACACACACACACACACACACACACACACACACACACACACACACACACACACGCATGCACACACACACACACGCACACACACACACACACACACACACACACACACACACACACACACACACACACACACACACATGCACACACGCACACACGCACATGCACACACACACCTCAACTTCTTAGTGCAAGAAATCTGGACAAAGCCTAACATAAATAGGGACAGATTATAAATACTACTCTCATGAACCTAGAAATTACTAAATAACAGGATTTGTGTAAATATGCATTTTTCTAAAGGATATGAAGTCTAAAACTCAAATGTCTGTCATTATTTAATAACTTCAGTCTTTTTTCGGAAGAAAAGACAAACCTATGGGGCAAAAATCTGGACATTCTGCAAAAACCTGGGCAGTTGAGGGGTATGCTACCTATCTCTTACACACACACACACACACACACACACACACACACACACACACACACACACACACACACACACACACACACACAAACACCATATCTCTCAACCTCTTAGCACAAGAAGTTTGGGCAAAGCCTGTCATAATGGGGGAGGAGGCCCAGAACTAGGGACACATTTTAAATATTGTTCTTATAAATTCAGAAAGAAAGATATGAAGTCTGAAACTAAATTCACATGCATGCCATTAGGTAGTAACTTTGTAACTTAGATCATCCCAGTGATTTCTCAAAAAAAAAGTAATTTTTTATGAGGAACAGACAAAAATATAAGGCAAACATCTGGACATTCTGTGAAAATCTGTACAGTTTAGAGGTATTACACACAGATACACCCCTACCTCCCTCTTATACCCTCCCCCATACCTCTCAACATTTTAGCAATATTCTACGTTCATGAGAGAAATATTTATAATCTGTTCCTATTTATTTTAGACTTTCTCCAGATTTCCTGCATTAAAAGATTGAGGTGTGTGTGTAAGACAGTGAAATTCCCTAGTTAGGGTTAGCAGGTGGTTAGTAATTTGCTTAGTTTTTTCCTCATAAAAAGATTGCAGTTGCTAAATAATGACAGATATTTGAAGTTTAGACTTCATATCCTTCAGAAAAATGCATACTAACACAAATCCTATTATTCTAGCAATGTTCTAAGTTCATGAGAGAAATATTTATAATCTGTTTCTATTTATTTTAAACTGTATCTAGATGTCTTGCTTTAAAAGGTTGAGATGTGTGTGTGTGTGTGTGTGTGTGTGTGTGTGTGTGTGTGTGTGTGTGTGTGTGTGTGTGTGTGTGTGTGTGTGTGTGTAAGACAGTGAAATTCCCTAGTTAGGGTTAGCAGGTGGTTAGTAATTTGCTTAGGCTCAAGCCCTGTACCTTAGCTACAGGAAACAAGAGCCTGAATCCTCTACCAAAAATATGCAACTGTTTTTCTTAGTAAATGGTATCACTGCTGTGTGTTAAGAGGTTTAAAGCAGTGTTAGTACCACAGCAAGTACCATGCCTTTGCTTTGATGAAGAAGCCTGTGGGTTCTATTCTCACAACATATAGCTGGATTGCTGATACTGTGTTGGATTTTAAAAGGGTGGAGTGCTGCAGTCTGGAGTATGTCCTCCTTTGGATAAGATGCCTAGTAACCACGATCCTATTTTAGTTTGCCATCCATTCCCTATTGCAATATTACCGGCTTATCATTTTTTATGTAACAAAGGCAATTTATTCTTCAAGGTCAGCAGGCAATGAATTTGTAGTTGCAGTTAGAACTCTCTCTAATGTGACATTATTCATATGACTTACATCTGCAGAGACTGTGCATATTGACTGATATTGATGAGTTGTAATAGAAGTTTGAATGGTCTTTTATGGTTGAAATGTTTTAAATTGGGCAGTTTTGGCATTATTGGTTCATAAGTTTTGTTTCTTTGCTTACTGGCTACACATTGAAATACACACTAACAAGCGATTGTGTATTATACAAGGGGATATAATTTAATTATTATATATTATAATTTAAAGGTGAATCAAAGAAAATTTGCATGGTCCTAAAAATGTGTGCAAGGGGTCTATGATTTGAAAACATCCCAAAGGTAAACTTAATCTGCCACTGGCCAGATGTATTTTTTTTTTAATGTGGGTTCCAATGCTGTTTCAATTATGAGAGTTTCAAAGTCATACAAGTTTTAATGCTAAGTTTGTTTTCATTGTGAGACTGTATTGGTTTGTTTAGCAAACGTCTATCAGTGTTTGTGCTCGAAAATTTGAAATACAAGTTTTAAATTAAATCCAAATATCTGTAATCACTGTAGAAGTAAAGCAGAAAGCAGTTTGCACAGTGTGAGTTTTGAACAGTGTTTATGGCAACTGGGGAGAAATAGCCAAATAATGGGACACTGGAATGGCTGCGTGGGGGAGGCTGAGGGGCGTGGTTGACCCAAATGCAACATATAAGTACCACCACCTGTTTGTTTACGAAAAAAGCACTACATATATATGTGAGTGTGTGTGTGTGTGTGTGTGTGTGTGTGTGTGTGTGTGTGTGTGTGTGTGTGTGTGTGTGAGTGAGTGTGTGTGTGTGTGTGTGTGTGTGTGTGTGTGTGTGTGTGTGTGTGTGTGTGTGTGTGTGTATATATATATATATATATATATATATATATATATATATATATATATATACACTCCACATGTAATCCAGCACCATGCACTCAATGCCATAAAAAATGCTTGATTCAGCATAAATCCACAATGTGCCACAATGATCCATGATAATCCATCGTCATTTTGTTACAAAATATAATGTATCCAGAAAAAATGTTCAAACAGTGACAAAAGACAGCAGAAAGCAGTGCTGCTGTCTGAACCAGACCTTTTATTAAGCAATCATCAGCTGGGAACAGGAAACACAGACCAGTTTTACACACTAAAGACACCAGAGGGCAAAACCGGTCTGTGTTTCCAGTTCCCAGTCAGTGATTGCTGAGTAAGAGGCCTGGTTCATACATCAACACTGCTTTCTGTTGTCTTTTGTCACTGTTTGAACATTTCTTGTGGATCTATTATATTTTGGAATAAAGCAACAATGGATTATCATGGATTATTGTGGCACATTGTGGATTTAAGCTGAATCAAGCGTTTTTTATGGCATTGAGTTTATAGTGCTGGATTGCATGTGGAATGTTTGTTCTTATCTGTTTGCACTGTTTTTCTGGGGCATGCATCATAACTGTTGGAAGTATATGTATATATATATATATATATATATATATATATATATATATATATATATATATATAAATATATATCTTACTTCTTGTATATTACCTTTTACATAGTAACTCTGGGATGATTTTGACTTACAGTAAGGAGTCTCTGGCACACAGCCATATTGGAATAATTACATGCAGCAATTAGTGACACGTCACTATCACATCACTATCCCATTACATTAGTGATTGCAGTTTTAAGTGTTAAACAGTAGTGTGCAAAACATGTATTTCTTCTAATTTTTATTTCAGCACCCATAAGAAGACTAACCCCAAGATTCAATAAACTCTGTGTAGGCTTCACCCATAGCCTACATGAAGTTTGCATATGTGCATGGTGATGTGCAATGAGCAGCAGCGCTCATTGGATATTCATGCCGCGCACCATGTTTAGACTTAAATAAGTGAGGTTTCATAGCTGGCAACAGTGATTCCAGCCAGGAAACTATGTAAGCAAACATGGATAGCACTCCTGTTTAAATGAGAGCATGGTTTTGCATGGAATGCCTCAGTGATCATCAAGGCTTCACAGATAGCTCTCAATCTCATAATGCAAGACTTCTGGACAAAGGCCAACATGATGGGGGATGGGGGTGGATAATGACTCAGAAATAGAGACATACTTGGCATATTTGTCCTATAGAAATGTGCTAGAATAACCAGGGGTTTGTGTTAACTCATACACTTCAATGGAGATCAGGAAGTTTGCACTGTAACTTCCAATAGGCAGAATCTCAGCCTTTTGACAGAATCAAATTATGTCCTCCTATTTCAAATACATGTTCATATCTCTGGAACCATAGGGATTATGAAAAAAGTATAAATGCCAAATTCTTCAGCACAAACTATTTTTATAATGGTAGAATTATTTAGGTTCTACGTCTTAAACTGAATGTTATAAGTGACAGTAAACACAGTAACTATCACATTTGTAATATTTTGTAAACAACTTACAATATTTCAGCAACACTCAAGTCACACACATACTATCAGCTGCAGTTTATTCATCTAGCTGAGAACTTTCGTATGAGGCTAAGGAGTTCTATCTGTGTTACAGAGCTATTGAGATATTCAGAAAAATATGAAAATGATATATATAAATTAATATCATAAAAAGCTAATATCTATTTTGCTGCACTAAATAGAGGTCAAATATTAATGCAGTAGAGTTTGCTATTGAGTCAGCTTTCAGATTAAATCTTTTAAACCTTGTACATAGCATGGTTTTGGAATTATTGGTGCAAATATGAACAAGCAATATTTGAGGCCTAGAGGTGTCAGTAGGAGTTAATTGCAGATCCACCTGGAGGTGTCACTTGGATGTAATGAGTTTTAATATACATATTCTGAAGGATTTCAAGTCTGAAACTCAGCTGTATGTAATACTGAGTCACATCAGTCCTGAGATCAACCTAGTTATATGGCAGAAAACCACAAATTTGATAAGGAACACATCTGTACACTCCGTGATAATCTGGACAGTTGAGAAGTATGATTGTTAAGTATATGTTCCAAAAACAGTACAGGACAGTGTATGTGCAGTGCATAGTATTTTGAAATCCCATTCCTGGCATTCCATATTGAAGTTGTGTAAATGACCTGTAAGGGTACATGGACTGCCATGTAAAATAAACACTCAAGGGAAGTGTGTGTGTATTTAATAGGGACACACAGTTGAATTGCTGGAATGAACACAGGAAAAGACAACAGGTTCAACAACCTAATGTACAGCAGATGAGGGCATGTTATTGAAGATAGTTATAGCAGCATATCACTATTGTACAGTAGGGACTGCACAGTGAAAATATGTATTATATGACTGCCATACAAGGTGACATAAAAATGGAGAGGATGTCTGTATGAGATAATCATCCTTACATGAATAATGCAGAAGACATCTATCAGGGATCTGAAATACAATTGCGGTAGGGTGCATATTGTGAAGCTGTGAAAACTGATTTGCCTGAAAATGAGAGTAATCTCAGAAGAGGTTTCCAGCAAGTGGTGCCAGATAAAGGCTCATGGAGAACATTAAAAAGTACAACCATGATCATGGACAATATCAGAATAATAACACCAGTAATCCAATGCCTCTGTCATAACATATGAGATTTGAAGTGATCAGAGATGATCATGCACAAACACACACATTATGATACGTCCACATTCTATTAGGGTAATCAGGCACACTGTCCTGGCACCGTAACATCTGGTGGATGTGCTAGGAGGGACACTGCTATACCTGTATGCAACATCATGAGCAATGCAGGCTAGTTGACTGGTGTGCATGACATATATATATATATATATATATATATATATATATATATATATATATATATATAGAGAGAGAGAGAGAGATATTATGTATGTATGTATGGCACAAACCACACTGTCACAAATGTTCTCCATGCCATTAATGTTGTCAAACACCTATGTATGTACTGTGTTCATTACCAGAACAGGTAGCACACATGCATCTTATGTAACAACTTGGTGGTTCTGCACTATCAAACAATAACATTTATGACACAAAAATAATACCTAGGTATAGCCAATAAGCTGTGTGACAGTTCACTATGACAAAGGTGGTACACTTCCATTGAACATCAGTGGAGTATATGGAGGAAAGTATATGAGGAAGAGTGCATTGTACTTAGTTACTAGTGTGATGAAGGCTGGGAACAATGGAGTTATTATGGCCTCTGATGTGGATGTCCTTCACATACTCAGCTCTTGTATTACATACAAGGGGGTAGTCAGCACTGTGACCACATGCTGGTGGATGTTTCACTTACCATATACCGCAGGACACAAGTAACATACCTATAGGTCTGATTATAAGGTGTGATGTCCACATTATACCTGGGATGTGTGTTTGTTCTCCTGATGTAAATAACCCCCACATGTTTTCTTGTCATTGCAGTTGTTGTCATGGCTGTGGCAGCAATCTTTGGTGAGTGTTGATACTGTCTGTATTATACTAATATCACAGTTGGAGTCAGTGATCGCCCACAATCTGTAATCCTTCAGGCAGCTGTTTGGACACAGGCTGTGTATATCATCTGTAATGTCAATCAATTAAATAATGGACAGGAAAGGGCCTAACAGACAGCCCTGATGTATGGACCAGATAGATAGGTCACTTCACACTTGTCAACATAGTCAGATGCCACATACATGATCCACTGGTTATATAGCTGTTTATGGCCACATCTAACAGCATTGATTGAATGCCTCACCGTGCATTTGTGTTAAATACCTTGGCCTGGTCAAGTTAAACAGGATGATAGTGTTGTCATCATGCATACCCTCGATGACCTCTTTGAAGACATCTGTCAGATGTAACAGACATGATGTAGCATTAACAACTCACACGGATCTGTTGCCCAAAGCCGAGATATTACTATTGTCCATTTAGAAAAGGACCGTGATGACATGTTGGTCTACCTCACAACTGAGAAGAATCAGGATGTGTCTATACATGCATACATCAGTTGCTGTCCATCCCAACTCAGATGGAAGCATGTTGATGTACAACCTTCTACAGGAACACAGCCCATGTGGATGGTGTTTTGAATCTGTGTATTTATCCATATCAGAAAGGTGTATGTGCTAAGTCAAGCCATAGGTGATCTGTGATGTTGTCAGAGCCCATTGATTCTATGTGATAGGCTTGAATGAAGGTATGACAGTGCATACTGCCTATATTGATCTGGCCTAGGGTTTTGACCCAATTCCCCATGGAGGTATCATTGAGAAACTCTCCCAGTTGGGGATTAACCCTTACATCACTAGATGGGTAACCAGCTGATTCACTGACAGAACATGTACTGTGAAATTTGTTGAATCAACCTGTACCAGAAGAGCTGTCACCATCGGCATACCCCAGCGATCTGTGCTTGGCCCTTTTCTTTTAGAATCTATTTCTCAACAGTTCAGGCTAAAGTATATGGCCTTTGACTTACCAAGTTTGCTGATTATTTCATATTGAGTGCATTTATTCAGTCTGCCAATGATGATAACATATTATTGGAGAAGGTAACATAGACAACTGATTGGTGACAAAGCCACAAGATTTACAAATAAATGCAGAAATGTGTCTTTATTTTTGTCCTTCTGAAAAGTGGAATTCTATGCTAATTACAGTCCTGCTATGCTGAAACCCAGTGATGCAAGCAATGGGAACACATGTAGATAGCAGTCTGAACTTCAACCAAGTGTCCACA
Source organism: Protopterus annectens (assembly GCF_019279795.1). Lineage (NCBI taxonomy): Eukaryota > Metazoa > Chordata > Ceratodontiformes > Protopteridae > Protopterus > Protopterus annectens. The sequence continues at coordinate 1,809,281,115 of NC_056739.1, read as the reverse complement.
CTGGTATTGATAGCTTATGTTGTGCACATCATAAGTCAAGCCATCATACTGAGATGTTAGGATTGTATGACAGCACTGTACACGAACCTCATCGGAACATTGATAGAGTATAGTAGTCTGTTTTGTATGTGCCTCACCAGACACATGCAGCAACTACAGAGACCACGGGGGATTCTCACCAAGAAAACACAGGGCCTACAAACCATACCATAATGTATTTGGACAGACTGAAAGACAAGTCACTGTAATCTGTATCATATAGGATGAGATGTCTTCTCTAACCCTGCACTGGGAGAAATATTGCATGTCCACAAATCATATATAGCTGATGACATCAGCAGTGCCTGTTGAGGAGAATATCGTAATAACAGTGTCCCATATGCTGGTGTAAAAGGTTCTCTGTAAAGTCAGGCAAGAGCACACATGCACACACACACACACACACACACACACACACACACACACACACACACACAGTTGACTGCAGTGAGAATAGAACCCTTACCTATTTAAGTACATAGACTACTGAACTCAGTGCTTTATGCAAGAACCACAGCACAAGACTGACTTTTATAAGACTGCAGATCAACTTATAGTGGATGACATCAGCAGGGCATGTTGGAGAGAAGATTGTCGGAGGCCTGCATGAAATGGATGTATAGACATGTGCAATTATTAATATACTGTCAGTCTGTGGCATTGGAGCTTTAACTGTACACACACACACACACACACACACACACACACACACACACACACACACACACACACACACACACACACACACTCACTGTTGACTGCATGTTGGAGAGAAGATGCTGGGAGGCCTTCATAGATTCATAGCTTCAAAGGTTAATAGAGATTTACTGGTCTAATGGCCCTAGGGTGTATACAAGCCTAGGCATGTAAAAACACAAGACACAAGTACCCTTATTGACCATAGTTAGATGGTCATTGCTAGCAGAGCGATTTTGTAATCAGCACTAACTGGCCCTGTCCATGACGGACATAGCTGACACCCCAACTGCATGGGTAATTGTAAATTCATTTGTAAATGTTGCACTTGAATAGGGCCATTGAGGAGCACTCCTTCACATGTAGTGGGAGCCTATTACAGAGGAATGGCAATCGCTGAGAGATATATCTGTCTCCCCACCATATTCTGCTTATATCACAGGCTAGGTTGAGATCCCTGGAATAAGTTATTCTTGTCCCATTTGATTTGCAGATGTCCAGCATTACAAGTAGGACAGGGTCTGAGACTGCTCTGTAGACCAGGCATAGGTCACGTCTCAGCAGCCTGCATGACACTGAGTACAGTGACAGTTCTTTCAGTCTTTGCATGTATGTCATGTTTTGGAGGCCCTGGATTCTCCTGGTCACAAACCTCTGTGTTTTCTTCAGTTGTTGCAGGTGTCTGGTGAGGTGCAGATAGAAGAGATCATTGTGCTCAGATAGTCATCTAATAAGGGTAGAGTACAGCAGAGCTATGACTTCCTTGGTCTTGGATGTATGCAATGTAGAATGTGTGTCTCACCACTATGGACACATAGTGTTTGGAGTGTAGATTGCTATCAATGTGCTCCCAAGTCTCGCGACACTGTGTTTGAGCTTAGAGGGGTGCTATGTATATCATAATTAGCAGAGGAACTTCATTGTCAAAGGGGCGATGATGCATGTTTTGCTTTAAGGTTCTGTCCATGAGTTTAGCACCAATCATTTGTCTGTGTTAGCCCCTTCTGTAATATGTTAACATAGTTTGGGGACTATATCCTAATGCCTCCAAGTTGACAGTCATCTGCAGACTTGGTAAGCCACAGGCCATGTACCTTTGCCTGGACTCTCAGAGAAATAGTTTCCAAACAGTTGAAGGCCCAGCACAGATCCTTGTGGTATTCCACTGGTAAGTGGTTTAGTGGTGGAAGTGCAGCTCACAACTTTAACTGTGTGTGTTCTGTTGGTGAGTCAGTTGGCTATCCATCTAATATGGGTTAATTCCCAGATGGTAAATTTTCTCTATGATACCTGAATGGGGGATAGTGTCAAAGGCCTTGGATAACTCGTCATAGGCAATATGTCATGTTATCCCTCATTCACTTCTTTGGAGTCAATATCAAAGAAGTCCACTAGGTTTAGTAAGCAAGCTCTACCTTTAAGAAAACCAAAATAGCTAAGATCAAGTGCTTTGAATGTCACCTATGTGCTTGTGAATAAGGTCCATGCTGATTGCTTCACTAGACTTGCAAGTAAGGCTTTTTAGACTTAGGGTTCAATAGATTTAGTTCTGCATGTTACAAGGTTGATGTGCATTGCATATCACACAATATTTCATATTAATTTCTCTAGCATAAGTGATATATGTATGGAAAAAGTACTGAGACACCAGGGTTGCAGTGCTTGGGAGGAGGCAACACATGGCTGCATTGTAAATATGTGACATATTGTTAGAAAGGGCCTTCAGTCTGTTATGTTTCCATGTGTAATTTCATGTCATAGACAGAAATGGACAGTAAACAGCAGTAGTACATAATAATGTTTACTATTCCATTGTGCAGTGAGCAGCAGGTTTACGCAATGGTTGGCAAGTGTTTGCACATGCGAGAGTCACATATTCAATACTTTCCATGTTTGCATATAATTAAGCAGTGCGCAAATATGAGCCACATTGTGAAAAGTTTGAGAGTTAGTACTGAGTCTATGAAATACACCTGCTGCTTAACTGATTCTGTGGCAGCAGGTATAAATGCATTTATACATTTCTTTTTGAGCCCAGATGATACTGAGTTTGAATTCAGGTGTATCCAATATTTTTAAAGATTTTTAAATAAACACTGATAATGCAATGTCATGAATTCTTGATAGTACTTGTGTTGCTGTGTGCAGGCATAGCATAGTGGGGTTAAACGATATTGTGCAGATGTAACTGCAGCAATGTACTGCAGCTCACTGTCGTTGCACATTGGTGTGTGATGCAAAACTCTGATCAAACATAGAGCCCAAAAAGTGAAGAAATCCATTGCTTTTTCTGCTACTTCTGTGTGTTGTGTGATTCTATTTTATACCAGATTAAAGGTGTTAAAATGGGGTAGATAGAGAAGTGGTAAAATGGAGAGCAAGCAGGGGGAAGAAAAAAGGGAAAGCAATACAGGCATGTACAGGAAGGAAGTAGGAAAGAACCATAGCTATCCATTTCTTTAACAGTGTAAACTGAAAAAGTGCAGAATATTAACTGAATTTGGACTATCGCCTGCACAAACAGGTAGTGACAGCAATGCAATTACATTGTATAGCCAATTGGACTGAATCAAGAGTGTCAAGAAGACATGTGTGAAATGGAGAGCTATGTATAGGACAATTTTGTTTTGTGGGACAGCTGCCCATTATTTTTTAATTCAGTAAGAGAGGACTGCTAGCTAAGGGATGCAGGTATGTCTGGATCAGGTAAGTTGGGTAGGTGAGGAAGCAAATCCAAACATACAAGATAAACAAGACAAGAGACAGGGACACTGATGGACGCAAAAGGTTGGGGAACACCATGACTGTGATGAGGGAGGGGAAAATGCAGGCTCATGGACATCAAGCTTAAAGACAGTTAGAATCAAGTCCTCACCCACTGGGCCTTTATCACTGTCTCATTACTCAACTGGCAGCTGGAGTGCTTGACATTTCCTCATCTTCCTATGGACTATGAGGGAGAGCAGCCTCTCCATCCAGTGTAGTTGTACACCAATGGTGCTGCGCATGACCCTATGCACCATCCCTAGCAACTCCGTGTGGTTGATGATATCATCACCTCCACAACTGCTCCTGGAGTGTACCTTTGGACCAGCTTCCAGGGCAGTACCACCTGAGGTCACAGGTAGTGCAGGGGCAGCAGAGGCAGTGCTGCCAGGTTGGTTCCAAGATGTGCTGGGCATCAGAGCTGGAACCAGTGGAGTGGGGACAGGCTGATCTAGTGGGGCTGGCCTACCTAGCTGTGCTGTGTAGCATTTAGTGATGTGGTACACATGGATAACATGAAGACATTTTGATGACACATAATAGAAAATAAAAAAAAGATAGATGGGGTTAGGTGAGAGAAAAAAGTGATAGAATTAGTACCAACATGTGTGGCCTACAATGCATTAATAGAATTATACAACTCTTTTATTTGAAGTATTACATAATTACATGTCCTAACAGATACACACTATGCTGCAGATGGCTGAAAGTAATCCTTAAAATGCCATATATTGCAAATATGTATGTTCCAGTTAAAAAAAAAATACAATTTACAGCAGGGCATTTGTGCCACTGGTATAGCATTTTTTAATTTAGTGTAAATATTATTGAAGAAATAACAGTATGTATGGTTATGAATTGTGGTATTGGAACACACAACCTCAGACTACAGTCTAATATTTAATGCATGCATACTTGCTTTTACAGTTGGGACATGCATACTCAATTTGATACAACTTTATAAAAGACCAAAAAAGCTATCTTTAACTTTTAATGCTACAATAACACTTTAATTTTGCTGCATACATACCATTTGTTTCCCTCAGTCTCTCCAACTGAGCAACATGAGCTTGCTGATTGAACTCACACTCAGTGGCAGCTGGGGAAAGAGCAGAAAAGAACAGAAAAGCATTATGCATACCAGTCATGCCTATATTTAGCTTTGTAAGTCTTACAAGTACTCTGTTATCACCATACTAACACAGTTGTGGTATGTCCTCAGTCTCAAATTCCTCCAACCACTCTAACCAATGGATGAGATTATCCCTTTTGCTCCTGTGTAGGTCATTAAAATGATGCCTACATTGCCCTTCAGTGCAAAGGATACCAGTGGCACTGGATACAGCCTGGGCCAAACTATTTCAAGCTTAGACTTATACTGGGAGCCAGAATAGTCCTCATGCAGAAGCCTTTGCCTGTTGTACTTTAACAGGAGTCCAATAAATATTCTGGACACCTGGACACCTCATCTTTGTGCCCTAAACCTGGCACCTTCCCCTCTAACACCAGCCATATTTATCAACCCATCTAGAGCAAGGAAAGCTAATGCTTTCCTGCCAATTCCACTTATTGTGTTTACTGGTAGCATGCAAGCCCTACCAATGACGCCAACCACATTTGCATGATGTTAAGCAGAAAGCAGCAGTGCCAAGCAGGGAGGAATTTAAGGAAGGTTAATATGATACTGTAGCCTGGAAATTTATATATATATATATATATATATATATATATATATATATATATATATATATATATATATATATATATATATATATATATATTGGAAATTGGAAGGTAACTGTTAGGTGAGTTAGGTTTGCAGATGTGAACAGGGGGGCATAAATGTAATGACCTGACACATTTGTTTTTACCATTATACACTGACAAAATTGATTTTTACACTGTGAGATTCAAACATTGGCATCAAGGACAAAACATTTCCTTCCACAGCATTGATGTTCCATCTTTGCCACAGAAGAAGTGCTACTCAGACATCATCATACAGGTGATAGTTTGAGCTGTTAGATATGTATGTGTGTGACTTGACAAGGTTATTGGATATAGATCCAATTGTGTACATGGCTTAGGTAATTGTGAAGGCCAAGCAAGTCCAGTGAGGAGAATTATACTTACAGAGATATTGCAAACTGTATACCTTCAGTCATACATCTGAAACACAGTAATGGTGTCTCACTCCTCATACATATAATTCATATCAGCTCCACTATCTAAAGTGTTATAAATTAAAATGAATAAAATGAGAAATGGAACAACAGTAAAAGTTATGGAATATCCTGTAGTACAACCCAGGACCATGTGTATGTCAGTCTTACACTTAGACCTGTTGCCACAAGAATGTTTAAATAACACTTGCCTGTTTTTCAGTAAATTGCTATAAACTACAGTGTCAGAACAATAAAAAAAGGTTGCACACCCTGTATTACAGCCCTGGACTAACTGTACTCCAGCCCTACACTTACACTTGCTGCCACAGGACTAGTTACATGATATTCCCTAATTTACTAATCACTGTTAAGGTCTCTGTGCTAACCGCTGTGCAACTCTGCTTAGCGGGTTTGGGCAGTGTCCAAGAAAATTAATTGAATGTGTCTGGTTTCAATTACTGACTGTCTGAGTCCTGTCTGTAGGTGTTCTGTCTGATTCCTGAGTGGGCCACTTTTCCAGTTTGTGCACTGCCACACTTCATGCAAATGAGATTAGCACAAACAAACCTGACATTCATTTTTCTAAGCAGCGCATTGCACAAGCACTGCCCCGTCGAAAAAAGGAAAAAAAAGAAAAAAGGGACAAAGAGTTGAAATGAGGAAAAGCAATCTATGACACACACACACACACACACACACACACACACACACACACACACACACACACACACACACACACACACACACACACACACACACAAACACACACACACACACATGCATACACACACACACACACACACACACACACACACACACACACACACACACACACACACACATACACACACTCACACTAGAAAATTTTAGCACATATGAGATATTTCTACATAGGTCTGGATTTGAACTCTCACTCTAATGAAACTTCAGAACACAGGAAGGGTGCCCTGTCCCTCTTTGCCATGCAAACAGCTTTGCAGCAAGGTAAGGAAATCATTCTCCATACAACCACTGCAGTATCATCTACAGTAATATGACACAATACAACTGTTATTTATACATTTATTATTTTTTGTATGTAATGCACTAAGTGATCACACAACCAGTTATGACTATTGCTTGCAAATATACAGCTCTGTCTTATCGCTCTGTGTTTGCTTGTCATTCTTCTCTTCTTCTCTTCTCTGACCAGTAATCTGAGACATGCAGTCTGTAAGCCATTCTATATTGTTGTCCTTAAAGTGTGCGAGGATATTAAATGGCAATAATAACATATACAGTTGCCAACAAATGAAGGGGAGTTTGGATGTTAATGAACAAAACATGTGAATTATGTGCTGCTTACTTACACTTCCAATCCTACATCTATGACTTTGTATGTCTAAGCTGCACACCTACTGGATGTAGGGTAGCCTGCAGTGCTGTTATATTTTCTTCTCAAAACCAGTAATCATTCATAATTGCAGTCCATTATAAACAAACACTGAAGGAGTGTTTGTACTATGTTTATATTAGATACATGGAGCCAAGTATTTAGGATTCAGCAATTCTAATGAGTTTACACATGATTTGCATCTTCACCATGCTAACAGATCTGAATCTACATCATAACAAGGCAACCATGTAGCTAGGGAAACTGAAGGTGAGGAGATTTGTTTATGCAGAGAACACAGAAAATAGGCTATTACTTTGGAATATATTTGCACAGAGGATTATTGAACTTGAGAAAGTATGTTTCCATTTTTTCAGCTACATATGCATATGCTGAAATGTAATTAAGAAAAATCTGTAGCAAAGGCTTTTACTCTTCTATATGTATGCCATTAGCTAGAAGTGTACAGATGGCATGGCTATGTTTGTCAGGGCAATTCACATGTATACATGAGTCAAAGTCAAAGTAAACTTTATTGTTGATTAGATATACACACCAGTGCAAGCTGAACAAAATTACATTGCTTTGGTCCCCGTGCAAGACATAACTATGAACACATAGTCTGAGTGACAGTAAGACAAATGCACATACAATAATAATTAAAATATTAACAATGCAATAAATTATCACAACTGGACAGGAAGATATTAGACACTATTATACTAGTAGTCAATGAAAATTCCAAACACACAAAGCACTGCTAGGTGTACAAATGAAGTATTCGACCAAAAAGCAAAAATAAATATTCCACAGAGAAAGGCCAATACTTCAACCATAGGCAAATAAATCTCACTGTCAGGCCTTCCAGTTTAAAATGAAGTAAGACAAACTTTAATCTTCCATAGAGAGCATCCATTGCTCAGTAATTTCATACAAATTGATTGTCACACACTCGTGTGTTTTTCTGCCAGTTTCGCTGTCTTCCCACCCCCAGTTCCCCAGCCACCTCCTGAACTCATACCTTATTCCATTGTATTCTCTCCCATCTCCCATTGCTTACAACATAGTTGCAAGATAAAGAAGCACAGCATGGAGCTACACAAACAAATGTACATATCCCTCTGCCACCATCCTCCACTCTTTCATATTCACTGTCTGCCAAGCACATTTCTACCCCTCACCCCACCTCTCAACCTTCTCAGACTCATCTACTTGTCCCCACCAAAAAACCCTCAAGGGGTGTCATATATTTTGAAATATCCTCCTCTTAGACTCTCCTGTTGCTCTTGTCTTAGTCTTCCACCCACAGCAACAGGATTTACTCCCCTACTGAGTGGAAATATACCTCTCATGCATCTCTTAAAAAAAATTATTTCTATTACCTTCTATTACCTGTAATTTTCCAATCAACTTCCCTATTCATATACCCAAGTATTCACATCCCCCCAACCCTATCCCCTCCCTTGCACACTTTTCTTCACATGTCACATCCCTTTCACTTGCTTATACTACCAGCCAATCCCTCACAAGCCACTCCCTTAAAGTACCCAGATTTGTCTATAGGTTCACTCCTATAATACAAAAAGGACTTAAAAATGTAAAAAAACAACAGAAAAACAGCCAGGTCTGAACAGGTTTTTAATAAAGTCACGTCTAGCACCTAGGCAAACAAATACCTTCCAGAAGTACAAGATCTCAAGTTTGCCATGGTGCTAGATGTGACTTTATTAAAAATGTATTCAGACCTGGCTGTTTTTTCTGTTGTTTTTTTTTACATTTTTCACTCCTATAGTACTCCTCCTGCTCCTATGCAGCAACATTGAACCTAACCCTGGCCCATTAGTTTCATCTTATGTCTTAATTAATGCCCATAGTGTCAGGAATAAAACAGACCACCTAAACAGCTTTTTTCACCCTCCACCATCCTGATCTTACAGCTATAACAGAATCTTGGCTCAAACCCACTTATCTTTCCACTCACCATTGCTTCCCTGGGTACAATAATTATCTTGATGGCAGACCTGACTTGGTAGTTGAAAACTACTGCTGCTGTTTAAATCTAATTCAAATGTCCAACTCTTAGCTCAAAGCAACACTACTTCAGACTCTTTTCTTAACTTGTGTACGTCTCTGTGTGCCCTCCCCTAACATATTTCCTAATCATTTTGTTGTCACAAAGGCCAATACCATATCCTATCAAGCTACAGGTCACCCTCTATGTGCCATAATTCAACCAATTACCATATTCATGGAGACTTTAATTATTCTTTTATGAACTGGGAATCCTACATGACCAAATATTTGCAGGCATAAAGACTCCTAGACTTTGGAAATGCAAACATCCTGGACCAGATTGTGCATTTACCTACCAGAGGTGCAAACATATTGGACCAGGTACTCACAAACATGGGAGAATACTGCACCCCACCACCCAGTGGAGTTCTGTCCTCTCTAATAAGGTCTGACCAGAAAGCAGTCTCCTTCGAAATAAAATTTAATTTTGTAACCCCAGTAAATCCTGTCACAGTTAGGACAAGGCAAGCTACATTTTAAACTGCTACCCTGTCAAAATTCCAAGCCCCTCCAAGCCCAGATTAGCACAGTAGGCTATAAAGAATTATTCACAGAAGGTCAGTACAGCCATGTAAATAATTGCATAGAGACAGCTGAGCCTACCAGAATGAAACCCAAAACTTACTTAAAAAACAAACCACCCTGGATGAATCCAAAATTAAACAGGCTGTACAATAAAAGAAAAAATACATAATTACAATTAGGAAGTGTAGCACTAAAATTATAAAACTCTCTTATCTACCTGAATAGAGAACTAAGAAGTTTAATTAAGTCCAAGAAAGCAAATTTTGAGGTAGTGATAGTGTTCCAGGCCAAGGACAACCATAAGGTCTTCTTCAGTTATGTCCTAAACCTCAAAGGCAGTATACAACAGAGTGCTAAACTGTTGGTAAATTGACTCATGTTCATGGAACCAGTAGATATAGCAAATCTTCTGCCTTTTAAATTCAGCTCCAACCTTATTCCCTCCCACCCCAGCTGCCCTCCCAAGTAATATAATTTAATATAACCTCTCCAACTATCAGTACAAAGCAGGTCTTAAAGGCATCCTCTAAAGTGAAGAATAGGGCTCTAATGGGCCCTGATAATATCCCAATATGCCTTCTCAATAGTTTTAGGCATGACCTATCAAGGCCACTGGCATCACTATTCAACCATAGCCTCCAGACAGGCTTTCTGCCATGCTAAGGGTGGACTACAATGGTCATCTCTCTGCTCAAGGGTGGGCTATCAATGGAGTCTGCGAACTATTGCCCCATTAGTCTGAAAAGTCTCATATGCAAAGCCATGGATAAAATTATCATGTAAATATTTAAATATGGCATAGGAAACCTTCAGACACTAGGCCCAACCCAGCTTGTTTTTTCACAAAGGCAGGTCATGCCTACTGAATCTCATGGACTTCTTTGAAAAGGTCAACAAGCCAATGGATGACAGCAAAATGGTGCATACTACCTACCTTGACCTAGCTAAGGAATTTTATACATTACCCCACTTGGACATTGTACATAAACTCAAGGAATTAGGCATAAAACCAAATGTAACCCACTGGATAGCCAGCTGGCTAACAGACAGGACCCAGGAGGTTAGGATTGGAGAAACCACCTCCACAAAGAGACCAGTCACCAGTGGAGGACCCCAAGGCCAATGTCAAGGGCCTCTGGTTACCAAATTTGCAGATAAGTGCAAGCTGGGAACAATCATAGAAACACCCTAAGATATTACCATTTTACATTAAGGTCTAATACAGACATATAACTAGTGCCAAAGTCACAGCTTAAAATTCAATGTCATGAAATGCATAATAAAACCTTTTGTGAACTTTGCCACCCTGGTAAACGACATAATCAATAAAATATCCCTAAAGTTAGACAGATTAGTCACTGATTTAAGGACTCATGTAGATAGTAATGTGGCTTTTGACCAACGTGTGTCTAAGCTAGTAAGAAAACCATTCTATATCACTCAGCTTATAAGTAAGAGCATGGCATCTAGGTCCAAAAAGTGATCATGCCACTATACTCAGCCCTCATCAAACCCATCATTGTGTATGACACTCTCTTTGATATGTACCTGAAAAGGTACATGCAACAACAGAAATATCCGCAGAGGTTTCTCAAAAAACGAATATGGGGTTTAAACACAATTCCCAATACAAATTATCTCAAAGTGATTTATTCTTGGCATTCAAGGTTTCCTTGAATCCTGCCATGATGGACCTTTTCTAGACATCAAAAATGTATAAATGATTAAAAGCTTCAACGTTACACTGTTTACTGATTCTACCTGCAACTGCTGTCATGATAATGGTTAGGTAGCTTACCATCAAATATCATGAATAATAGGATAACTTTAATATAAACTTTTCTCAGCCTCTTAATTTGGCATCTTATATGCAAACATTTCACATGTATGTAGGAGTTTATATATTATATGTATGACTGCACTGTATTTTATGTACATTTTAGCTTGCACTTTGTATATATTTTTATCTGAATGCTCTAACTGGATCATTCAATGATGCCCTATCTGCATTCAATCTTACTATGTTCTGAATATTGCAATGAACTCATTTTATATGTAATACTGATGACTGAAAGACCGCAATGTATTTTCTTGTCTTTGAACTTGAGTTATGGCTGAAAAGGGTCAACAGACCAGTCAACATCACCAGAGAACAAATAGATAAATATATAAACACACAACCTCTAATGTAAAATAGCCTGTGGGATACATTTGGGTTGAATTCTTAGGCTTATAAATGCCCAGTGGTCATTAGCCTAGTATATACCTATGAACGTATGAACCCCTGTCCCCTACCTCTTTAGCCAAATTCAAAACCCTTCTACTTGAAATTACCTGCACAATAAAAAATCTAAAGACTTCATCCTGCTAGTGGACTTCAGTCACATCCTTCTTGGCCCTCATCAAAACAATACCTTAAAAATCTTTAATGATTTCAGACTGACACAACTGGCCACTAAACCCACCAGACCAAACTCAACCTCTTCTCCTCAGTCATGTCTTAATCTTACTGTAGTGTAAGGTGTGCAGTGACTACACTCTGAAACTTGGAAAAAGACAAATCATTTAACCATTAAAGTGGCACGAGACCTGACCTTAACAATTATTTAACACCCCCCTGCTTATGTTGTTAGGGTCGGATGTAGCTCTAGGCAGTCAAACCTGCCAGTATTGACCAATAAGTGACAGTAGCAGTACTGCTGTCTCAAGGGATAACTTGTCCCTTTTTCTTACAAACTTAGAAAGTAGCTTGAATAATAGAATGTGTTCACCAGAAGTTTTTTTTTTCCCTAAAAGGTAAGAACTGTTAAAGTCAAATGTATGTCACTAATCAGTGACTTCATTCCTCTATAGTTTGTCAGCCATGGGCTTTATGAGGGAAAGACCAAACAAATGAGACAAAATTCTGGACATTCTGAGAAAATTTGACCATTGAGCCCCATGAAAGGTGTGAGTGCAAGCATAATGAAAAGTGTTATGCTGCCTTTCTGATAGTGCTCCTTTAAGTGCTTTATGACTTTGAAAGCTGTCAAAACGCTTAACATTTTTTTTTATTTTGTTTTATTTATATTTTTTTTCCTGTTAACTAGTAGTACATGGAAAAGATAAAGTTCTATGCACTACAAATAATTTTGATCGTGTCACCAATCATACCTCTTTATTATGAGTTCTCGATATGGATGTCAAGAAATTCACCAGTTGAGCTTCACTCTTGAGGTGAATTTCTTGGCACCCATGTCTTGAATTATAATAAACAGGCTATTATCAGAGATCCAATCATAATTCTCTATGTTACTAATAATCCTAACATGATTTCTCAAATTCTCATTAACCAACTCCCATTCAGTGACCATTGTCCAATCAGCTTCAATATCTCTCTCTCCATAAACAAAATTCCTAACTTCATCGCATAATCCACCATTCTCAAACTAAAGACAATTTTAGCCTCATTAGACTGGTCTCCTAGTCTCTCTTCCCTTGACCCTAACTACTAAAGCATTCTCCTCAAACAATTCTTACTAATATCCAGGATTCACTCTTCCCTTAAATTACAAGAATCTATAAACCCCCAAAGAAGTAACTGGCTCACTTACAAACTCAAATGCATCCTTATTCTCAGGGACAATGCCTGACATGCTTGGAAAAACAAGCATCCTCAACCTCCAGTCAACACAATACTGAGCTAAGAAATCAAGCTAAACAAGCAATCAGGTGACATAAAACTAACATTATGAAAAAAGATCAGTTGTCCTTTTCAACTCAACTAAGAAGTTCTGGGCAGAAGACAACCACCTTACAGGCTGAACTATCTAACGACACTTGTCTATGTCTAATTTCATAGCCATTGGTTTTGGCCTTCATTTCAGTATACTTTCCATCTCTGATTTCATTAATAACCATCCTCTCACTCTAATCTCTCCCCTCCCACCTATATGACCACTTTCTAGTTCAAAGAAATCATAGGGTTCATAGGTTCATAGGTTAGTACTAAGCTAACTGCCCTTGTGAGCCATTTTTAAGCCTAGCCAATTATCCCTTGTGAGACTCAAACCCTGCACCTTGTGTTTGTAAGGCAAACACCTTAACCATTAGGCCACCCTCCCAACCCTAATCATTGTTAAATCAGCACTAAACACATGCTACCACTACTTGAAGAATTAAAAATAACTCATCTGCTTGTCCTGACAATCTTTTCTGATAGTTATTATTCCTATGTAAGGACTTCATAGTCTTCCTTCTGCACATTTATAATCCTTGCCTTACTCACAGCATCATGCCTAATATATGGAAAACAGCCATTGTTAAACCTCTCGCCCCCAAAAACATAACTCATCCATTGTCATTAATTTCCACCACATCTCCATTCTTTTTTAACATAATTTTTATTGATTTTTATAAATACAAGTTTAACAAAAAACTATAAAACAATGTGAAATAAACATAACTATATACAGTATCCATAGCAGATATACTTTTGTTAATATAGTCACATTTTATCTAATAGCTTTTTAAGTTTTAACCAAGACAGTTGTTTATATGTCATTCTTGAGGTTCTTGAGGTTATAGTTAACAATTCTCTATTACATACAATCTTGGCCAGTGAGATAAATTCCACAAATTAAAGAATTTTTTAACTTTTCTAATTTGAAGTAATGATTTTTCTTGCTATTGCAAGGAGGGACCAGAGAAGGTGCACCTGTATTCCTGGAATACACGCTGGTATCCGTACATTAAATAATAACAGTGAGTCAGTCACTTCACATTTATCCAACCACAATGATTTTATAAAAGATGTGAGTCAGTCACTTCACATTTATCTGACCACAATGCTTTTATAAAAGATTCAAGTTCCAACCAGAAAGGAATCAGTTTTACACTCTACAAACATATGTGCCCAATCTGCACATACTGTTTCTTCACATTTCCAACATTCAGATATTTCATTTCCTGATATCAATGCTATTTTATGAGGAGTGAAGAAGCTTCTGTGAATGAACTTCCATGTGTAGATTTTCCAAAAGGGAGATGATGCAGTGTTACTTACTGACTTAAGTATTAATGTTTTCTCATTTTCTGAAAATCCCGTGGTTTACATGGAGTTTAAATGGCTACAACAAAGTTAAATTCACAGTGCATTTCACATTTGCCATTACCTTTGTTTTTGCTTTTTGAAGTTTGTTGTATACAAAGGATTAAGATAATAATGAGTATTCGTGTTACAAGTTTTATAGAGGCTAGAATGCATACCTCAGCTATTAAAGTCAATAAACAGTCAGTTGTTATTTTGTGCTGATATACTGGTCAATGGATTTCATAAAATATTTGTTACATTTAGTGCTCATTGAACAGTACCAATCAATGTCAATGCATTTTAACAGTTCTTAAACATATATATTTTTGCAGTACATCAATAACTTTTCTGTTCCAGGAAAAAGAATAACTAAAACACTGCCTCCTCAGCATTGCAAAATGAAATCCACACAATCCGCTGCCAAATGTAACTATACTAAAATTCCTTAACAGCAGTCCTGATCAATGACAAATACAGAAGTGAGGAAACAGAGACATTACTAGAAATGCAGAAGTAAAGCAAAAAAAAAAAAAAAAAAATATATATATATATATATATATATATATATATATATATATATATATATATATATATACATAAAAAACAAAGGACTAAATCAATACAAACACAGTACATACTTTGTAAGCAAATATCATTAAACAAACAGGGGTTCTCATCAGCTTTCAGGAATAAAGAATGCTTCCTTGCAGTATTGTAATGGTGGTTATCATGTAAGTATATTTCTAGTGTGTAGATAAAGCAGGAAAAAGATGGATACTGAACATATGTGCATGACAGAAATGATCGCAACCATGTTTTGTCTGCTATAGCAGTGAAGTCTATTATTGTATTAAAGGACACAACTAAATTGGTCCAATATTTTAATCTGATTTAAGACATTTTCAATAATAAATACATTTATGTTATAAAGATGCAACTGATGATTTACATTTTCTCATATAAATATATATATATATATATATATATATATATATATATATATATATGTGTGTGTGTGTGTGTGTGTGTGTGTGCGTGTGTGTGTGTGTGTGTGTGTGTGTGTGTGTGTGTGTGTGTGTGTATATATTTTAGTTGTTGTTAACTAGGCTCTGATAACTAGTCTCTAGTCTGCATATTTTAGCCTGAGATGTTATAAGAGAAGTTGTTTTGTTGTATAATCTAGATTCCTGAACATTTTCTCAAATAATGCTGAATATATCATACATTTCTGCTTTATTTTTTTCACTGTTATGACACATATCTGCTCAAGATTACTCTTTACTCTGTGGCAAATGGTGTCAGGACTGCTCTACTTCTTCCTTGTCTTTGCCATATGTGCAACAACATACAAATGACATGAGTTCATTCACAAAAAAGATTCAATACAGGAAGATAACCTTTAAAATGCAACACAGAAATTTGGTTAGTTTACCTTTCTTTGCTGAATGAATCTCAAGACTAAGCATAAATTTTAAACGTGTCATATTGTATAATGGGATGTAATGGTCTATGAAATTCTGTGCTGTACTAATGCCCCAAACCAGGGGGTAAATG
Organism: Protopterus annectens; assembly: GCF_019279795.1. NCBI lineage: Eukaryota > Metazoa > Chordata > Ceratodontiformes > Protopteridae > Protopterus > Protopterus annectens. The sequence continues at coordinate 1,809,264,854 of NC_056739.1, read as the reverse complement.
ACCAGTCTGAGATTTATTTCTATTTACTTAGTTCTAGGTTAGTATGATAAACATAGCACAGTACTTTATTTTAAAAATTAAATAATGTACTGTAGACTAAGGCTTAATAAGCTCTTGATAGAGTTTGGATGGATTCTTTCTCTGCCATCCCGTGCCTTCAAATAACCTAACACTATTCTGTAGTGTTATCTTTTCTTTAATATTTGTCCATGAACATCTCCTGTGATCAAATAACCAAGTTCAACTCACTGTTCATAAATCAACTAAATCAGCAAGGTATTCTCTGTATTCTCACTCCAGAGCTAAAATACGGAACACTATGCCCAAATCTATAAGGACAGACACACCTCTTAAGTCTTTCACACAGTCTCTTAAAAACTATCTAGAAAATACATGACTCTGCTCATGTTCTACACCAGGCCAATCAAATAGTTCCTTAATTTGTAACTGTAAAAGCATTACCCTCTATTCTGTTATTATATTTTAGACAATTGATAATTTCTTGCCACGTTCACCTATACCTTACACTACTATTATCACTATACAGTCCCCTAACTGTTCCTTTTCCCTTTTGCTTCTTGTCTATCCATATCTCACACTTCACTAATAAACACATAAGTTTCTATCTCTTATTTTCCCTCTGCTGTAATTCCCCTCCTCTCTGAACCCTGTACTATACAATATGTATTTAAGTACATCATAATAAACAGAAATTATTTAATTATCATGCAGAATAATACTTATCTAAATCATATAATTGTAAAGACGACTTGTCTCATGTATATAATCTCCTTAGTAATATCTAATGTCTGTAATTCGTCTAATATATGCAAAACTGATGTGATATCAATTATTGTATATTCTTTCTTGTATGTGAAAAAAATCCATTATTGCTCTGTAATAAGCTAATGTAATCGAATGTAATATGCTAATTGCTTCTGGAGCTTTTCTACCTGGGTCTATATTACGTGATCGAATGCCTAGGTGATCGAACACCTAAACATCGACCACGTAATATTGAACTGCAAAACAGCGAATGACACTGGGAAATATTACCATTGGCCACAAAAAAATTTACTTTACAGGCAAACTAAGTGGAGGGCTTTGCCCCCCCTAACTAAATATACCAACTCCGGGATCGCTCCATAGTAGAGAAAATGGTGAAATCCAGCAAACGGCCAAGGGAACTCTTTCCTTGCGTTAAATTGGTGGTTCGCTGTGTTTGCTTTTGATATTACGTGGTCAATGTCTAGGTGTTTGATCACCTAAGCATTTGATCATGTAATATAGACCCTTTTTACCCAGGCCTCCTGTCAAAATGGGCACCCATCCAATAGGACTTTCCCGGTAAACAAATATCAAATAAATAACGGTAAAATCCTGTTTAATATGCCTTCTTATTTAAAGACAATAGGATTATGCATGTTCAGTGTTAAAAGAACAGATTTCAACACAGGTCATTAAAGGCCTCTTTCCATCTAGAACAAGAACAGTATACCCTTACCCCATACCATTCATCTATTTTGCTTTTAAAAAGCTTCTAAGCCACCAACAATAATTCTTAAAGCAAAGACTTCCAACTTCTTCCCATAACTATGTTTTAAATAAAACAATTATTACTTCTTGTACTCATCTTATGATGTATAATATTGATCCCAATATTCTACACAAATGGCAGTGCTGAGCTTCAGTTCTCAAATGTATTCAAAGAAATAGTATTATATAACATGGATAACTGTAGGAAGATCAATAGCCTTCTTATTCTGTAGGTATTACTAACACACTAGCTTTGTTTAGAAAGTATATCTTATGAGATAAAGATTAGATTAAAATATTATGCATGACTGAGAATAACACACCAGGCAATATATTGTGACTTGGATCCATTTGAGACCTGGTTGACTCAGCTTGTATATTGTACTGTGTTAAGTGTGCCATACATGGGAAAATAACGTTGAAACATATGTTAGCTCAGATTAACATGTAAAGATTATATAGCTCTTCCTGCTGCTTCTCTAATTTTCCTCATGTATACATACTCATACACACACACTCACACACACACACACACACACACACACATATATATATATATGTGTGTATATATATATATATATATATATATATATATATATGTATATATAAATATATATATATATATATATATATATATATATATATATATATATTACATATGTGCATATACATAGAGGCACAAATACACACATGTGTACTCTGACACACACACACACACACACACACACACACACACACACACATATGGAGCTGTACAGACAGATACATGTCTATTTGTGGGATAATTTATACTTTATTTTAGCACTTCACATATCCTGTACATTTTTTGTGGAGTGCTGGTTTATTGGTTGCTTATGTTGTTTTACAAAAATGTATGTCTGACCCCATTTGAACTGTGTAATGTTTTGTGTGCTTCCTGTGTTAATGCACATATTCTGCTCTGTGCCTTAAAGTTCTGAAAATGACCAGATGAGTCATTTGGTAATTAAATAAATACATTTCTTATTTATTTAATTCAGTTGAATTTATTTATTTATTTAATTTAGATTCTATTTGTTAATCAGGAGGGCAGGCCCTTTCATCTACTGAACCATGAGTAGCCTAAGCTGGAAGTGACATCTGTATAGAACAGCCTCTGTACCTTTAATATGGATTGTTCAAGTTATCAATGTAATTTCACAGGAAGCACATACATGTCATTACCTGAAAGTAGTCAGATCTACTATGAGGTGTGGAATGTCAATATACCTGAAAATAATGACATTAAACCATCACAAAATGTTGCACAAGGTGTGTGTGTGTGTGTGTGTGTGTGTGTGTGTGTGTGTGTGTGTGTGTGTGTGTGTGTGTGTGTGTGTATGTGTGTGTGCCTCTATGTATGTATATATATATATATATATATATATATATATATATATATATATATATATATATATATATAGTGTACACATATGCCTGGCCACAAAATGAAGAGATCAGCATGGGGATAGCTTGTATGTGATCTTCACATTGTTAAGTCATGTGGATAAAGGCATTGCAGTACAATTGTGGTAGCTTTACATTGGCACCAAAGGACATTGTACATCATCCTTCTTTGTGACCCAATGCCTGGTAGTCTGCAAATGAAGTGGTGTTGCAATACCATATTACATGACAATATTGGTACGCCATAGTGTTGTCTTCAAATTGTGCTATCCTTGATATTCATTGGGCAGTGGTCATTTATATAGCTTCAGAGCAGCACAGGCAAGCTATCTCCTCTCCAATATAGGGCCTAGCAAGCCTTTGTTTGTTCTGTTTATGAATTTTATTGGGGCTTTTTTCTGCATTTTATGAGCACTGACCCTTCAATAATGCGTAACATTGTTCTTTAAAAAATATATGTGTTAACTGACTTTAGTCATCAAAAACATATATAGATTATCATTGTGTGATCTGTTTTCTGTCTGCATTTACAGATATATTAGCATTATCTTCAGCTAGGTAACTATATACCTGAAAACCCAATACTGCCACAGATATAATCTTGCCTATGAAGTAGCATTTATACTTAGCTTCCATTAGGAACATATCATCATAAGCTTAGGGCATTGTGCTTAACTCATTTAATAAGAAACTGGTAAAGCAGTATTATGATAGGTTTTAAACATGGCTTTCTTTGCTATTTAGAGCAAACCTAAATGTATGACAGCTGAGCTGGATGCATCTTAATTAAAAAATAAAAGAAACTGATCTTTAGTCAATAATCATTCCTTTCTGAATTGGTCTGTAGTGTTTCTTTTCATTGCAATGAAATCGATTACTATACAATTTTAGTAATATGTCTCGACCACTGTCCCACAACTATCTTCCTTCCTTGATGTGTTTGGATGAACCAATAAAGACTGAAAAAGTGAAATTATGAGCATTCAAAAGCCATGTAGTAAAACATTATATATTTGTAATGAGTTATTTGCATATATCTTATGGGTCCCCACTACAGGAAGTTTAAGATATTACACAGTGAAGACTCTAGCTTAGCTGTGTTCTTTTGTCATTTTTACTGAATTGTTTGTGTGTATGACCTTTTATCCTTTGATTTGGCTACTTATAGTATCAAATTCCTCTCCATAAAAGCATCATATTGTCCTCCTCACCACTCTTTCTTATAATAATCACTCTTCTAACATTTCACTATGCAAGCATTTTAATCCTAGTTTTTCTAAAGACTATTATATATTCATATCTATTAATAACCTCCTTTATACCACCAAATCTAGAATAATGAATCAAATCAAGACAAAGTCTCTTTGAGGCATCACTTATCGCCATTACACATCCATCAAGTGAGCTCCCGAGAATATGAAATTCTCAAAGAACAACATCCAACATACTGCAGATAATATGGCAACATAACCTTTAAATAAGACTTATCCTCTCAGCCCATAATACCCTGTGCCTAAGTCCAAAATTCAACCAAATACACAAATATACAAAAGGGGACATTTCATACCTGGTATTATTTCCCATTGTTTTTATTCCAAGAAGCCAGTCAACACCAAACAATAAACTTCTACTCTAATAAAGCTTCCATTCTTAATTTTGATGTACAAATCCAATATGCATGACTTGCACAATCTTTACCTCACACACTTCCTTCTAACTGTATTTTATGCATCAAATACTAATAGAGATACATTCCCCAAGGTGTTATCCATTCCAGTGTTGGCAGGGGTATCTCATCTTTATTAACCCATATAAACATCTCTTATCAGAAAATATTTAACTATTCAAACAAATCTCCTTGATAAATATAGTCTGCAATCAGAGCTTATGCAGTATTCATCCTAGATGCTGCAAATGTCTTCAACTATTTAAAATTCCTGTAGACTGTCATTTTTGGTATTACTATTTTGAATACAATGCATCCATATCTTCATTACAGATTTCACTTTTAGTCAGTATCAACTTGAATACCTATAAACAAGTTTTTCTAAAATTTGGAATTTATTCACAACAGCCATTTAAAAACTGAATCTTCCAACCAAGACACCCCCATCTTTTAACAATGCAGAAGTATTACTAGCTAAATTTACCCTGAACTCAAAGAAACATGTCAGTCTAATTGGCAACTACACCCATCCTGGTAAAAATACCAATGCAATGGAAAACATACTAAATTGGGCTGACAAACCCCTTATCCAAGAAAGCATTATCCTAGGGGACTTTAATATACTTTACCGAGTCAATAATATCCCTATCCAGACAACAACCCCTCCACTATGCTAGACAGTACAACTCCCAATGAAACTGGAACTACCTTCTATATTTACCCAGTCTCAACTAAAACCATAACAAAAATGCTCACTAAATTGAAACCTACAACACTAGCCACTGACAATTTACCACCTCAATATCTAAAAATAACAGCCAAAGCAATAACTTACCCAATCTCCATACTGATAAACAGGTCCATAGTTAAACAAAAAATCCCAACCTTATGGAAAATATACCATATAATCCCACTCCACAAAGGCGGTGATAGTAGTGACCTAACCAACTACCGATCTATTGCTATTTTATGCCCACTGTCCAAAATAACAGAAATAATTGTTCACGCACAACTCATGCACTACCTTCAAACAAACAACCTATTAACTCTGTCTCAACATGTTTTTTGTCCAAATTACAGTACAACCACTGCCCTACTAATTTTCACCAACATAATAAATCAACACAGAAATAATCACAAATATGTATTCTCTATTTTCTTAGATCTATCAAAAGCCTTGGATATGGTTTCCCACACCAAACTTCTTTCCACCCTTTCATCACTAAACTTTTCCCAGTCCTCACTTAACTGGTTATAAGACTACTTGAATGGATGACATCAAGCAGTACTATGGCAAGGAGAACTCTCACCCCTATTACCTACCACCATAGGTGTCCCCCAGGGCTCTATACTAGGTCCTCTTCTATTCTCATTATTCACAAATAATCTTCATATGTCAGTCCCACAAGCATCCCTAATTCAGTACGCAGACAATTCCAGTGATCTGTGCTGCCCCCACCATTCCAAAACTACAGGTAATCGCCTAAAACTCATTTTTTACAATTGAAAAACAGCTAATCAACTCCCAATTGTTCCTGAATCCCAACAAAGCAAAAGTTATGCTATTTCATCTCACCAAAGACACAGCAACCCCCTCCACATATTGAATCTGCTAACAAGACTATAATCTCACCCACTGCCCATATAAAACTGTTAGGAGTAGAAATCGACAATAACATGAGATTTGATTTCCACAAGATTCAAATCACTAAAGAAGTCCACAAAAAACTAGGTACTCTGTATAGGAATAAACTATACTTTACAAACAATACCAAAGCCACCATAGCACAAACACACTTAATCTCTACCCTCATGCATGCATTACCAGTTCTCACCAACCTTAAGAAATCTGAACTCACAAAACTCAAAACGTACTACAACAAAATTGCAAGATTCGCAGCCAACTCAAACTCCAAATTACATCACTGTATATCACTCAGACAATTTAACTGGCTAGAGTTTCCTCAACTATTACATTATAACCAACCAGCTATGGCCCATAAACTATTCTATGACAAAGAAAAGACCTCTGCCCTACAAAATCTACTACAACCATACTGCTACACCAGAACATTACGTTCTAATAATAAATCCCTAATAAAAGTCTCCACTGCTAATAATCGGGCTGGGGAATCTCTTTCCTCCAACTGTATAGCTAAAGTCTGGAATACTGTACCTTCTAATATAATACCTACCTCAAATCTACTGCAATTTAAAACTTTACTAAAAACTCATCTAACCAAAAACTGGATATGAACATGTAGGGCTCCTTATTAACCCAGTATGTTTTCCTAAGCTGAATTTAGATGAGAGTCTCTTTTCGTAGTTATACACAAAATGCATGGCATAAATAATACCTTGTGTTACAATTTAATAGTATATTTCTAATTACACTAAGTGTCCTATACTCTATAATTTTAATCTTGTCTTGTATCACAATTTAGTATAATGTTTCTAATTACACTGTGTCCTATACTCTATATTTCTAGTTATGTCTTACTGTGATGATTATAGTCTATTGTACATTTGCTGTATTGATCTACTGTACTTGTTGTGTGCATTATTTGTTGTATGTATTACTTTTTAAGTGGAGCTTTTCTCCCCAGGCCTCCTATGAAAAAGGGCTTGCATCCAGTCAGACTTTCCCTGTTAACAAATGTTAAATACATAAATAAATAATAAAAAATAAAAATTAAATAAGAAAGCCTACTAGTCAACATTTAAAACATACTAAAACAACATTTAATAAGTTGGTTATGACTAGAGACCCATTCATAATCCTTTAACTCACGTAAAGAAGAGATTTGCAGTTATAGTTACTCCTTCATAGAATGTGCGGAAGCCTGATCATAAGCTTATAATCTAATAGATGCCTCATAATTATAATTTATGTCAGAAAGGAAAATATATAAAGATAAGTAACAAATCTGTTAGTTATATCTAGCATTAATAATATCAAAGTAACACACACTAGCATTAATTAACATTACTCCAAGGCACCCATTTCACATTTAAAACCACCTGTTAAAAAATACGAAGTTGGGTAGTGCATTTGATCTACTTATTTCCCACTATAGATAATGAAAAGATAACAATCCCTCCAATTTAGACAATTATCTATTTATGAGCAAAGGCTTGTTTGATCATTGCCAGTGTTGCTCAAACTCAATAAAAGTAAATTCAGTTATATGGATCCTTGCAAATGTTTCTTTTTTAATAACTAGTTATAACTGCCAGCATATTTCAAATAATTTACATATATGAGTTATTGTCACCATGACAATATAGAAATTTCCAGATTTGAAAATTTCATGATTCATAAAAACCACTGGAGTATTAAAAGGGTCACTCTCACCCAAATAATTTTAAATGGCACACTTTTATTCTCTAAGGAAAAAATACAGAAATAGAAAATGGATATTTTACTCTTTGGGTTAGATTCTATGAAGTTCATGCAATTCGACACATTTAGCCATTGATTTATTTATAGAAGGTAGAATCACGATAGATTTATATAACTATTTTTCTATACCTTCACCACAGATCCCTATTATATTTTGAGTCCCGAAGATACACAAGAGTCTTTTTAATCCACCCCTACGCCCAATAGTTAACGGAAGGAATTCCTTAACTTACCCCCTAGCGAAATATGTTGACCATTATTTAAAAAAGTATTTATTAGAAAACAAACAGATTTGTAAAGATTTCTGGACATTTTTAGATAACATTAACAAGTTGGATTTTGTAGAAGGTTATAATTTTGCCACGATCACTGTCAAGGATTTATATACAGTAATACCACACAAGCTTGGCATCAAGTGGGTTAGTTACCTTTTGATTAAGAAAGGTGCAGATAACCAAGAATCGTCCTTGATTCAAGAATTATTAGATCTGATCTTATCAAATAATTACTTTGTGTTTAATGGCAAACACTATTTGCAAATAGAGGGGGTAGCTACGAGCTCACCATGTGGGGTGAGCTTTGTTAATCTAGTTATGGATTTTTGGGAGCACGAGTACGTATTCAATAATAATCCATGGTCAGAACATATCTATTACTATATGCATTGCCTAGATGATATTTTTATCATATTTAAGGGGGATCATAATGTATTCTTAGAACTGTTAAATTATTTGAATAATACAGCTCACTTTTTCAGCTTTACTAGCGATTTCGAAATTGATGAGATATCTTATCTAAATGTTTACTTAAAAAAGATAAAACAAAACAAGCATACGTAGCTACTGTTTATAGAAAAGACACATATTCAAATTCTTTTCTGCATTTCTCTACTTCACATCCATTCTATCAGAAGAGGTCAGTAATTAAAGGGCAGCTCGTGAGAGCTGCAAAAATGATTTCTAACTACTCAGACTTTCTGACAGAACGTGAATTTTTGAAGGATTTGTTTTTAAAGAGTGGGTACCCTAGCTCTTTACTGAACTCACTAATTTCTGAAGTTCAAGGATGGGCCATTTTAGGGCCATCTTAAATGATATGAACCCTATGAATGTAAACCCACTTGGGGAAAATGTAAGGATTACTAACAATTTTGATGTATTGTTAAAAGTTTATCACACCATTTAGTATGGATGCATGCAACTTGAAATTTATCTTGACCCAAAACTGGGATTTGTTTTCTACAATTACCACTATAGCTCCCAAATTACTGCCCCAACCAAAAATAGCTTTTAGGAGATGGCAGAATTTAAAGAGCCTGTTAGAATTTAAGACACAGGTTTATCAGAGAACTATGGGGATGTTTAAGCGCAAAGTGTGCCCATATTGTAGGTTTATAGAGACTGGAAATAACTTCCAAGTTAACAAAAGAAAATATATGGTGAAAGGAATATTTAACTGTAATTCTAAAAGTATAATCTATTTTGCTAAATGTATAATCTGCCCGAGTTTCTATATAAGGAAAATGGACAGAAAATTAAGAGAACACTTGTATGAACATATATACGCTATCAGGAATAATAAAACTGAGAATGCCTTGGTTAAGCATATCTCCACTATCCTGAACATTCTTTTGTCTTTAAAGTAATTGATCAGGTTCAAAATGGTGAGAGAGGTGGGCCTCTATCACTAAAATTAGAACAGCATGAATTATTATGACAATTGAAATTAGATCCTTTTAAGCCACCTGGGTTGAATAACAACTGTTCAGTTGCCTGTGTTTTAAAGTTAAAGAGCTTATTGAGGTGAATTTATATACCTCCCAATATATAAGTTATAGTCCTGCATTATTATAAGTGCCCATTCTTAGAAACAATTCAGTGATTTGTAGTTTAATCCTTTTTAGTGAGTGGTAGTTCTTTTAAATAATAATAATTTTCATTTAGAAGGTTAGTATATTTATTTATTTTGATTATTCTATTATATCCATTAATGGAATGTTTCTGATATAATATGAGAATCAGCTGACATAAATCATGTGATTGACTTTGTATTTAAAGGAAGTGATTTATAATGATTTTTTTTTGTCTGAAGAAGTTGTGGCAGCAGCCTCAACAAAAGCGCTTACAATTAAAGTTTTTTATTGCTACCGTAGACTTTGCTTTTCTTTTTTGTATTTTTTAGAGTTTATGTTTGTTTTTTATCCAGTTTACATTTAGCCAACATTGGTGCTAAAGTTGAGGATAACAATGTAATATGTAAATGTGCCACAGTGACCTCAGGATATTTCAGTAATAATGGAGCGCTGAACATTACCCACAAGTAATCCATAAGTACTGATGGAATCTGTAAATTTTCCAATAAAAAATGAATAAATGCAAAGGACAATCATGGCCACATCACCACAGTTAACATTAGCTAACAATTAATGTGGGACTTGCATGTAGAACACAGGTAACAGGCACACTCAAGGAAAGTGGGAGATAGAAAAGAAGATGTGCTGTGAAGGTGAAGAAGAGGGACACACAAGATGCATGATGAAATAGGAAAGTCAGAGGGAATGACATTTTTTTTTATGTTTTATATATTTATTTATTTTTGTTGTTGTTGTTGGGAATAGGCCCCTTTTTTATTTTTTTTTAAGAATAAAAGACAGGGAAAGAGGAGGGAAGGACATCCCAGCAGGTATGACCATGCAACAGATATCACAACACATGACAGACAAAGGGTGGGAAAAAATGTTAAGGACAGGTAAATTACACAGACAGCACACTGCATAACATGGGCAATAGATAATTGGCAAACAGGGTGGGGATGCATACCAGCCATGGTAAAGTGTAGACAAATGTATCTACCTATTCACTATCAAGTTATAACATGTTTCCAACTGTGTGACAGTCATATACTGGTGTGTATGACCAAACATAAATGTGCATTGCAGGGTAATAAATAAGGATCACAGTGCATAAAAAACACATATCCAAGTAGTCTGTCAATATTATGTGTTTAAAATTGAGTTTTCTGTGGAGAATTGAATAAAGCCTTTGACAATGCTTTGGACTGTTTCTTCTACAGTTTTGGCACTTTACAGTGTATTCTAAGTTCACACATTGCAAATGCATGTGTGCAGCACAAAGGATGCTATTGCAGCTGACCCAAAATACATTCGAGCAAATGGCAAGTGTATGTCACATGGGTAGATTGATTTCTGATGTTCACAGAAATGGACATGTATAAATTACACATACACAATAATGTCCAATTGTGTAACATCACTAGGCATAATTAAGTATGCTAAGAATTTCAATAACATGCACGTATCCTCTCATGCCAGTGTTGAATAAACAACCGCAGGTGTATGTCATGCAACCGGCTTAACAATGAGCACAGGACATTTCTGTGTGCATCCTTACAGCACATCAACTATAAATCAGTGAATGCTCACATGTAAAAGGTACATGTATGTTCTAGTAGGCATCTGACTATGTGCACAGACATGTATAATCATCATTTACTCTGTTTACAACTATTGGCGTAAGGCATGAACCTATGTGAATAAGTAATTGATGTGGAAATTTAACATACACGAAACACAGCATAATGTACTATTACAGAATAAATTGTCCTTACCATTGTGTATACAATAACTCTACATTTGCATGTGATGTAATCAGAAAAAGAGGAAAGCCCATATGTATGACATACCTGTATATGACCCCACATGGCGTCAGCATTGCCAACACATGGCATACACCAAATCATGCCAGTGGGACAGCATGATAACTGTCATCCAAATAAAATGGGAAATGACATGTTCTTCTGCTGCACATACATGATATGGCAATACACAAATACGAACAATAAAACAGTGGCAGTGCTGGACTATGGACATCTGTTGTCTGTCACTTTCCCTTCAATAAAATACATGTTTACAAACTAATGTTGCTGCACTAACTGCAGGTTAACTGGCACAATACAAGGGCAATTGAATTTGTGATGAAAGTGTAATGCCTATGTTATGCACACACACTGAAATATGATTAAATGTCACATGATGATAACATATGCATGGAAGCTATATGGTATGTGTGCATGCACAAACTGCACATACAGTCCAATCAATTGAGTGGCAATCAGCATGTTGGCAGCATAATACAATTGAAGCACACAGACAATATTTATGGATCAGAGGGACCAGGCTTAAGGGGATGATGCTCATGAATGACCTCACAGTCTAGTTCCCTGAATGAGTCATGCATAGCCCAAGCCATATCCTGGAAGAATGTCCCTCATTTATGTTCAAAACATATCAGTCACAGCCTACTGGCTGACATCCTGATAATCATCTCTGTTCCAGTCCTGGTGTCATCTCTTCCATGCTACAGGAAGCATGATGGCTCAGCAGGTGCTGGTCCAGCTTACTTGTCATCATCATTGTCATTATGAGAGGTCTCCAGCAGTGGCCTGACATGTGTTCATCATTTCCGTTTGATAGGTGAACATCCGTGGGTCCATGCTTGTCAAGGTGAAATGCAATACACAACAAGTGAAAAGCAAATGTCTATCATGCCATACATTCCCATGAAGATCAAAGCTGACCTTAAACTGAAACTGATGTGCACATCTGCAATCTACCATACGTAATTAATATTCCACTCACTTCTTTGTTCTGCAAATACAAATATTACACTGAAGGTATAGTAGTAGCCATCAAAGTTGTTATGTAAAACACAGTTCAGTTTCAAATGTGGCAAACATTAGCAAGAAGCACAAGCATAATCAATCGCTGCTAATGAATAGCTCCTAATACACACAACACCTTCATCACGTCACTTTATCTATAGTTATGGACGTGTCCAATAGGGTCCCTATGAGTTGATCGACAACTCAAAACATCGACAGTGACTTCACCGACAAGTGAATTCACCGACATCGTAAAACACGGACGTTTACCAGGTAACGGATGCAAAGTCGCTACTCATGCCTACCATGGTTTAGTAAGTGTGGCAGTGTCATGCAACCATGGTAGGCATGAGTAGCGACTTTGCATCCGTTACCTGGTAAACGTCCATGTTTTGCGATGTCGGTGAATTCACTTGTCGGTGAAGTCACTGTCGATGTTTTGAGTTGTCGATCAACTCATAGGGACCCGTCCAATAACAGAACATGTCAGGGAGAATGTACACATCACCGATGCAAGCAGTTCAATCAACCATGCAATGGTATGAATAATATAGCCTACCAGTGGGAATCATTACATCATTTGGCCAATTGAATACTGGCCAGCATGAAGCATGGCAAGTATGCTCAAATCCAGCACATGTAATATTTCCTGGCATTTAAATGTAATCATAAATGACACTGTCTCATGACACATTAACACAACGAAAGTTGACAAAAGCTTGTAAACATCAAGATATTATTATTGGGACCTGCACAGTTTAATAATTTTGTCTGCCACAGTAAACTGTTCATCTGATGGTCTGTCAGCATGTCATCATTCCATTTTTTTCCCCTGGCATATCTTCCCTGAGAAGGTAAGCCTGTTTGTGAATGTAAATTGCAGTCTAGGCATGTAAGCAGTCATATGAACAGCCACCAAGTGACATTGTTAAAATGAAGACATTTTTTACAAGACAATATTGAGAAAACTAGGCAAGCCATATGACAAACACCTGATCCAGGCAGAATAGTAACTGGATGAACCCAAATCAACACAATGAATACAAAAGTAACAAATACTTATAATATTCAATCATCACAGCCTGTGGCACATGAGAATCTACTATATGTTGTTACAACAGTATTGTATGTGTACAACTGTATGCATAACATAACTATAAGTGTTAGCAAACAGTAGCCTGCAAAATGCAAACATCCTGTTGATGCTTACTGATTATGAGATGTTGCAAAAAAGAGCTAATCTGCAAAAGTATCCGCAAACACAGGGTAGAAGTACATTGTAACAAAAACACCTAAGGTATTGCAGGAAGATGCAATCCCCATATTGAAATCAAAAGCAGGCCACAAAATCAGCAAACAACAATGTGAACACTGACACAGCAGACACCCATTCAGTTTGTGAATAAGCAGATTATGCTCAACAGACCAATCACTGGGAAACAAATCAACACATACAAGTGTACCGACCCACACATCATCCAAAACAATTAAAGCACTACTGCCTTGCAAGAAAAATGTTCACCATTAAAATGTGTGTGAGAGATACACAAACCCAGCTATCATTTAGGTTATGGCCTACATTTTAAACACTATCTGCTTGAAACAGGGCTTGATGCTAAATGATATTTCCACATATTTGGATTTGAAACAGACTGTTAAGCACAGATATAGTGTGATTATTGCACTTATGTTACTGATGTGCGATCGGTATTCAGGCATTCTAAGCAATATACATGGTAATGTAAAAAAAATACAGGCCTGTAACAAGGATCAGATGCAATTAATTTAAGTAAACAGAAAAATGAATCAACATACCTCACTCCCTCCACTGCTCCTCAAGCCTGTGCATCTGCTTGTTGCACAGGGCCTGATTCTGGCTCCAATCTTCCTCACCTGAGAAAAGAAAAGAGCAACTATGAATGATATGGTCCTCAAATAACAGTGAGATATATTGCTCAAATCAGGTTCTACAAGATTTACTTCCGAAGAACAGCAGATAATCAACATCCACGTTTTGCAATACTGTACACAGGCTTTTGCAGGTTTGAACATAGATTGGAGGACATGGCATTCAAACCTGCAGCATGACCAAATATCCAAACTCTAACCTTGATATCCATCTGCCTAGCTAATACATCATGACTAAGACAGTGCATTGTGAATGCATTTAAAACACTTAGGGTAATCACCTGGAAGGTGGATAGGCTGCTAATATGGATCATGGCTTAGGATTTCAAAAAGGAACACCTGTTGGGCATGTAGGTAAATACTTAACAAGAATAAATTCAGGTCAGCACTGTGGTCACAACCATTAACAAGAATGGAAACTTTCATTCGTCAGACAATGGGACAGTGTGTCATGTATCACACAGCTTCTATTAACAGAGACATAAAAGGTGCTATACATCATGAACACAGTAAGTTATGTGGGAGGACAACATTCAAAACTATACCATGGCAAAGTGCACATCACAAAGGAAATGCATACATATCTACATCTCCCGGCTCTGTATTTCAGCTGTAACTATGACCATCTGACTACCTCAAAAGATAAGAATGAGGTGGCTGCTGAAATGAATTTAATAGTGAATTACAAAACAACACTTGATAGCATGTCTGAAAATAATATCATATTGCACAAAACATTGTCAGACATACAACAGTCTGTAGTAAGCTTTACTAAACCTGCACTTAGAGCGCTTCTAACAGACTGTTACAGATTACAAATTTATTTATAGGAATTCTATGAATAACTGAGTTATAAGTAACCATGCACAAAATAATTGTTAATATCAATAAGCAGTTCTATAGAGATGAAGATTCAAGTGTTTGTGAAATAAACAAAGATAACAATTTAATGATATGTTTCCCCTGTCTGGATATAATAAAATATAGGCATGCTGGATGATTTCCTTATAGGGCAAGCTAACAGGCAGCCCATGCTTACACTTACCAAACAGGTGCTACTTGTATTAATTAGTGTTCCTGCAGATAACTGATGAATACAGAAACCTCTGACAGTTATTGACCATTATAATGTAAAGAAATAACAGGAATTAACACATAACAGAAAACATATGGGTAATCAGTCAGACAGGCATTCCTCTTGGGTTAAATAAACAGGATTGTAGTAAGACTGTTCACATTATTAAGAGGAATTAAGTAAAGAAGTTATTTATGAGTTACTATTCAGGCATATACTGCTAGAGTAAGTGATACTGTCGTACTATAACAGATAACTACCAAATACGTAGTCATCATCTGCCTAGGCGCTATAGGTGTCAGTAATACATGAGTATAGTGGATGTGTGAAATGATGTCATTATATGTTTGAAAACAGTCGTACATCTCCAAAGTTCTGAATTATGCATATATAAACATTATTAAATAAACAGCATGTGAATAGAACTTATACTGGTATGGAGAGCAATCACACTATCTTCTCGATTATATAGATGAGCTAATTGTCAGAACAGCTAACTAATGGTTATAAAATCCATCTATCTTATATCTTTGTCACTAGTATATCTCTGAATTCTGTAAGAATGCTCAGGTCATAGGATAGTGATTCTTACTCTTGGGATCCATGGGCTATCGTCACAGCTTGGCTACCATCCAATGAACCTTCTCTTAGTCATCATAGTGGTGTCAAACCTGCACTCCAGTCTAGTAGATCCCTGAATGTCACCAATACTCCC
Source organism: Protopterus annectens (assembly GCF_019279795.1). NCBI lineage: Eukaryota > Metazoa > Chordata > Ceratodontiformes > Protopteridae > Protopterus > Protopterus annectens. The sequence continues at coordinate 1,809,248,446 of NC_056739.1, read as the reverse complement.
TTGCAATCTGGTTCAAGATGTCGATCATCGTGAAGTTCATTGCCTGGCTCTAATCCAGTGCTCCACTCCATTACAGATGGTTTGGATCTGTGTGGTCACCTCCTTAGTATAATTGGGTGCATGGACATGTTGCAGCTTCCTGGAAGTAGCCATCTTGAAACTCCAATGGAAAATGTATTAGAAATGGAAAAGTTGAAAAATGCTCACTGAGTTCTCACTCAGTTCACAGGTATCAATGGTCTGATCTGTAAATGTATTGGAATCAGTATTTAAAAGTGGTACTTATGTCTTGTTATCAGAATATTGGAAGATATTGGGCATGTGGTCTGCATGGTACTGTTTATCGATACCTATTGGGTACTTGTGTGGAGCACCTGCATGTTACACCAGACTATTGGTTAATACACTGAATTTCAAGAACTTACATGGAGGAGCACAAATAGGATTCCAAAATCTGAAATTTTAATGAATCGCATTAGTTAATTGGGCTACTGTTGGCCCAAGGAGGAGAAGAGGCTGAAGGCATGCCCGAAGGCAGGTAAAGGCTAGGACTGTGATAGTGAGGGTCGAAACTTTGAATGTTGGCAGTATGACTAGTATAGGGAGAGAGCTAGCTGATATGATGGACCGAAGGAAGGTTGGTATATTGTGTGTGCAAGAGACCAGATGGAAGGGGAGCAAGGCTAGGTGTATCGGAGGTGGGATCAAATTGTTTTATCATGGTGTGGATGAGAGGAGAAATGGCATAGGGGTTATCCTGAAGGAACAGTATGCTAAGAGTGTTTTGGAGGTGAAAAGAGTGTCAGATAGAGTAATGTTTATGAAGCTGGAAATTGATGGTGTAATGATGAAAGTTGTTAGTGCATATGCTCCACAAGTTGGGTGTGCAATGGATAAGAAAGAAACATTTTGGAGTGAGTTGGATGAAAGTGGTGATGACAGTACCCAAGGGTGAGAGACTGGTGATTGGAGTAGATTTCAATGGGCATGTTGGTGAAGGGAACAGAGGGATGATGAAGTGATGGGTAGGTATGGTGTTAAGCAAAGGAATGCAGAAGGTCAGATGGTAGTGGATTTTGCAAAAAGGATGGACATGGCTGTGATGAATACGTATTTTAACAAGAGGGAGGAGCATAGGGTGACATAGAAGAGTGGAGGAAGATGCACACAGGTGGATTATATCTTATGTAGAAGGGTCAATCTGAAGGAGATTGGAGACTGTAAAGTAGTGGCAAGGGAAAGTGTAGTTAAGCAGCATAGGATGGTGGTTTGTAGGATGACATTTAGGCAGCATAGGATGGTGGTTTGTAGGATGACATTGGTGATCAAGAAGAGGAGGAGGAGTGTGAGGGCAGCACCAAGGATCAAATGGTGAAAATTGAAAAAGGGTAATTGTGAGCTGGAGTTCAGGGAAGAGTTAAGACAGGAACTGGGTGGCAGTAAAGAGTTACTGAATAGCTGGGTAACTACAGCAGTGCTAGTAAGGGAGATGGCTAGAAAGGTGCTTGGTGTGACATCTGAAAAGAGAAAGGAAGACAAGGAGACCTGATGGTGGAATGAGGAAGTACAGGAGAGTATACAGAGAAAGAAAGAAGAAGTGGGATTGTCAAAGAGATGAAAAAAGTAGATAAGAATATAATGAGATGAGGTGCATGGCAAAGAGAGAGGTGGCGAAGGCTAAGGATAAGACGTATGAAGAGTTGTATGAAAAGTTGGACATTAAGGAGGGAGAAAAGAACCTGTACCAATTGCCTTGACAGAGGGTCTGAGCTATTAAAGATGTGCAGCAGGTAAGGGTGATAAAGGATAATGAGGGGAATGTACTCACAAGTGAGGAGAGTGTGTTGAGCAGATGGAAAGAGTACTTTGAGGGGTTGATGAATGAAGAGAATGAGAGGGAGAGAAGGTTGGATGATGTGCGGATAGTGAATCATGAAGTGCAGTGGATTAACAAGGAGGAAGTAAGGATAGCTATGAAGTGGATGAAGAATGGAAAGGCTGTTGGTCCAGATGACATACCTGTAGAAGTATGGAGGTGTTTAGGTGAAATGGCAGTGGAGTTTTTAACTAGATTGTTTAATGTAATCTAGGAAAGTGAAAGGATGCCTGAGGAATGGAGAAAAAGTGTTTTGGTACCGATTTTTAAGAAAAAGGGTGATGTGCAGAGCTGCAGTAACTACAAAGGGATTAAAATGATCAGTCACAGCATGAAGTTATGGGAAAGAGTAGTGGAAGCTAAGTTAAGAAGAGAGGTGATGATTAGTGATCAGCAGTATGGTTTCATGCCAGGAAAAATCACTACAGATGCGATGTTTGCTCTGAGTGTGTTGATGGAGAAGTATAGAGAAGGTTAGAAGGAGTTGCATTGTGTCTTTGTGGACTTAGAGAAAGCATATGACAGGGTACCTAGAGAGGAGTTGTGGTATTGTATGAGGAAGTTGGGAGTGTCAAAGAAGTATGTAAGAGTGGTACAGGATATGTATGAGGGTAGTGTGACAGTGGTGAGGTCTGCAGTGGGAGTGGTGGATGTGTTTAAGGTGGAGATGGGATTACATCAAGGATCAGCTCTGAGCCCTTTCTTATTTGCAATGGTGATGGACAGGTTGACAGATGAAATCAGACAGGAGTCACCATGGACTATGATGTTTGGAGATGACTGTGATCTGTAGTGACTGTAGGGAACAGGTGGAGGAGACCCTGGAGAGGTGGTGATATGCCCTAGAGAGAAGAGTAATGAAGGTCAGCAGGACTAAGACAGAATATATGTGTGTGAATGAGAGAGAGAATAGAAGAATGGTGAGGATGCAGGGAGTAGAGGTGGCAAAGGTGAATGAGTTTAAATACTTGGGATCAGCAGTTCAGAGTAATGGTGAGTGTGGAAGAGAGGTGAAGAAGAGAGTGCAGGCAGGATGGAGTGGGTGGAGAAGAGTGTTGGGAGTGATTTGTGACAGACGAGTACCAGTAAGAGTGAAAGAGAAGGTCTACAAGAAGGTAGTGTGACCAGCTATGTTATATGGGTTGGAGAGAGTGGCACTGATAAAAAGGCAGGAGTCAGAGCTGAACCTGGCAGAGTTAAAGATGTTAAGATTTGCACTGGGTGTGATGAGGATGGACAGGATTAGGAATAAGTATATTAGAGGGTCAGCCCAAGTTGGAAGGTTTGGAGACAAAGTCAGAGAGGCAAGATTACATTGGTTTGGACATGTGCTAAGGAGGGATGCAGAGTATATTTGGAAAAAGATGCTAAGGATGAAGCTGCCAGGTAACAGGAAAAGAGGAATGCCTAAGATAAGGTTTATGGATGTGGTGAGAGAGGACATGCAGGTGGTTGGTGTAACAGATAAGATGTAGAGGACAGGAAGAAATGGAAATGGATGATCCACTGTGGCAACCCCTAATGGGGACAGCTGAAAGAAGATTAGTTATGTATAGCAAAAATGGTATTTAATGATTGGTGCATATTAATTGCTCTCATTTTCATTGATACTTAAGAAATAGGTAGCTGATAAGGTAACTTGACAACTGATAGCATTTCTGATTTTGGAAATATTACCTCTGTAAACATGAATCATTCTCAAATGTACCAGTTTAGGGTTTTTTTTTTTAATTTGTGCTTTAAGACAATTGCATTTAACTTAATTAATTTCTGTCTGAATTAACTTTATGCATACAAGTATTGCCACCTGCATTAAGGACAGCATTAATTTCCCATATACAGTTGTATAGACAGATTTACAGAGCCAAAGTGATCATTACATAAAGATGTATTTACAGATCATCTGTATGTCTTAAGGGTAACTCCATACTCTCTGTGGTGTACCTATGGAAACCTTTGGATTCTGACAGTATCAGTGTTTACTATGTTTTTTGCTGTTATGGATATTTCTTAATTGACAGTTCTTAACATGAGTCTTATAACTATGGGCACCATATAAAAATGATCCGTACTGTTAGTGGTCTGGATTCTAAGGTTTTCTGAAGCTTTCCATAAGTTGTCCAAATGTCAGTTTGTGTAATATTTGAATAGTTGATGCATGTATGCTCATATGGCATAATGCTGCTGTCTTTGGACTTCCATCCAGGAAGTGTAAAAGGTTTGAATCCTGCATACAGCCTCTACAAATATCACATGTAATGTTGATTATACAACTGTTATGTATGCAAACACTTGCATTACTTTTTATATGTCATATTAGTATTTGTCACAGTCAGTGCATCATAGACTTTTTCATTGCACATGAATGCATACTGTTTATGGTGACGTACGCCATCCACATAATCATCTGCATAACTGGACCCCCAGAGGAATATGATCATGTGCATGTCACTGTCTTTCAGAGCAAATAGACTTAGGTGTGGCAATTTCTTCCCAAAGGAAAATGCAGTTATACTAGTTGCTTTGCGAAAACATGGATGGAGACTCCTTGGAAGGCAGGGAATACAATATCAAGAAATGAAGTATTGGCCAACATCACCAACATGATTAATTTGTTGGAGGTCACAATACACCCCATGAGGTCTGGCAATAATGCTACTCTGAGATTATCCTCCATGCAGTCAACAGATTAAGATAGTATGAGATATCGAGGGATGCCACCGGTGGTGGATCACCATTGATCCTCCTATTGAGATCTCAGTATTTCTTGCCTCCTTGCATAAGGCAAGTGGGGATTGATACATCCCCAGGGGTGGGATAGAAGCAGGAGTTCCAGGCTGCATATGAATGTCTTACTTTACATGACATAGATGACTACTTAGTAAATCATCACATATGTCTGTTGCATGCATATTCATGCATTATCATTTTTGATTTACAGCAGTAGAACTGAACCATGCACACAGATGCACACAGAGTTATGATGATGAACATAAGTTCAATTATATGTACTCATACAACTGCAGTACAGAGAAAGCTGTAGAACCAACATCTGTAATGTTGTCTGCAGTAATATTTATAGGTCCATCTAGTTCTGAAAAAAACACCAGGGACAGCCATTAGGGGTGTGGCCAAGATGCCTAAGTGTTAGCAGCACTTCTCTGATGCACTGTCTCTAAATATTGTTTCTGACAGGATTTTTAGGTTCTAACCTAAATCATTTTGAAAATTTTCTTCACAAGTTATACTTCTTGGTACTGTGGACTATCTACAAAGATGAAATTAAACTTTCAGAGTTTGTATCAAAAAATTTCCTCAAAGAAGTACTACAGCTCTGTACAATTGGACAAAACTATGAATCACACAAGAGCCTCTCCTCAGGACAGTTCCATGAAAAAGGAACTTCACACAATAATTACCAGCATCCAGGACCTCTCAGTGAAGATGGATAATTTAGAAAAGATTATGGAGAACATAAAAAAGGAAAGTAAGAAACAAATAGAAGACCTGAATGAAATTATAACCAAACATTCAGAACAAATAGCAGCCATAGAGGAAACTGTAAATGACATTGATGGAAACAAATGGAAAATGGCACCCAAACTGATTTCCTTCTAAAACAGAATAATCATTTACTTGAAAAAGTCAAAGACCTGGAGTCCAGATCAAGAAGGAATAATGTCAGAATAAATGGGGTACCAGAGAAGACAGAAGGAAATAACATGGTCCGGTTTTTAAATGAATGGCTGCCCAAAGTATTAAACCTTCCTGATTCTCTCTCATTTGGGATCAAGAGAGCCCACAGGTCTTTATCCAGCACATCTGCTTCAAAAAACCCTAATACAGTGAGATGCATTATAGTTAAATTCTTATCCACACAGGACAAGGACTTAGTATTAAGAACAGCTTGGTCGGGAAATCCAATACAATTTGAGGGGAAAAATGTAAGGTTTAATAATGACTATACCTCCACCACAATAACAAAAAGGAAAGAATGTGTCCCTCTCATCAAAAGCTTGAAGAAAGATGACATAAAGCTCAGATCTTGTTCCTTGCAAGAATTAAAATTACTCTCTCAGATGGACAAAAAATATTCAACAACCTCGAAGAAGCAGCAGAGTTTGTCAGAAAGAATAAACTGTTGGATAAATTAGAAGATATGGACATTTCATTACCTAGTCTGAAAAGACAAACTGTCAATGGTAATTCATTCACAAATGATAAAAATTCCAAGAAAAAACTAAAAGGAAAGTAATTTTTTTAATTCACTTGTAGCCTTGCTCATCTGACAGAATTTATCCAAATACTTTGAACCCAAATGAACAAATACTAACTTAAAGGTAAAAAAGCTTCTTCCATTCTATATATATATATATATATATATATATATATATATATATATATATATATATATATATATATATATATATATATATATATATATATAAAGCCTTATATAAAAATAAGCAGCTCAGTCATGATCTAGTTGCTGATTGTTGGAGTGACACCTTGTATAAATACTAACTGTAACTAGTGTATTGTCAACAGCTTGTGTATTTTATATGTACTGTAATGCATATTAAAATATATATATATATATAATACCAAGCTATTAAAATCTTAGAGGCACTAGATCCTTTTAGTAAAACTGCTGATAGAAGGTGAAAGTAATAATATGTGTTTTTCTTTTTTTTAACTTGATAGTGTTGTACACTGGGAAATACATGGGGGACAGTGTAAATACATTTGCCAAATTTACTCTGACTTGTTATTTATTAAAATAGGATGGTAATGGGAGTAATAATGTGTAGAAACTGATATTTTATACTTATAACTGAGTATATGTGTTTTAAAGCATACTGTCTTATTTACTGTATCCATTAATAGGGTAGACATTGTCAGTTTTGATATTTCTTAAGTCCCTGATATAACAGCTTCTTTTTCACCTTCATCTCAATGATTGTGCATGTTTAGTTTCCTTTTCCCTCCATAAACAGATGTTAATATTGCTAACTCTGTCCTCAAGACGATTTTCTTGCTATAATGCAAAAAGCTTCACCTATTTAGTGTCTTGAGCACAGTACATCCATTTTTTTCACTTATAGCAGCTTCCCAGATGATTTACTTCATGAAAACAGGAAATATGTAACCTTTGAACTTTCATCATCATCAGGCGATGCTCTGCAATGAAAAAGACATCATATTTCGGCTGCTGGACTCTAAAATCAACTATATCAGCTTTTTTACAGTGTAGAGATGTAATCCTAGCTGAAGCTACTCAAAAAAGGTACTAGAAGTCTTATTTATTTACAAAGCTATTCAGTGATGTGCTTTTAACATAGTAATTGCATTTTAGTGTCTGGGCAAATGCATGAAGTTATTTCAAATACTTCTAATGCTTAGTAATGTCGGGGTAAACTGATTCTGCTTGTTAAAACAAAAATGAAGTATTATGTTTACTGTTGGCATACAAATCTACAATGTAATAAGTTTTATGGGAAAAGAATGGCCACAATAATATTTATAGTTCTAACAATATGTATATTTATTATTTTACTCAAACTACTTGATAATCTAAAAATCACATGCAAGCATGATAACATATTTTACTAATTCTACATGTATGCATCCTCTGGAAGATTCATGCAGTCACACACATGGTATAGAACTATATATAAATATATATATATATATATATATATATATATATATATATATATATATATATATATATACCCCCCTTTTTTACATATATATATATATATATATATATATATATATATATATATATATACAAATAGTAAGAAACTATAATAGAAGACAAACATAGTGTTCAGTACATGAGTAAAAAACAAGATAGGATAACATTCATAACTTTAGAGAAAGCTTCTTTTTGTTTCTCATAACTCTCATACAATGTTCTCTGTAAAAAGTTCATTTAGTACATCCTTGTTAACATATTATTCTCATTATTTTCTTCTGAAAAGTGTTAAATATTGGCAAGATTAAATTCAGGAAATTTTATTCCTTTTTTACATCTTATTCTAAAGTCTTACTACCAATTGTAAAATATAAAGGACTTGATGTGAAGATGGCAGTAAGTTACTCTAAATCCGTATAGGAAAAGTGTAAATCTTTTTGTTTACTTCATTATTTTATTGACAAATGTTTTATTTAGCAATCACAAGGTACTTATTACTTGAAATATAATGGTTTGTGACATAACTGTTTGAAACTATATCTTATGTTCATAGCTGTTGATTATGGTAGTCAATTCACAGTCTATTGACACCTTAAAAAATCTGTTTAGAATTCTTCCATAGGTCAGGAGAGTTGTCACATCCTAAAATGTATTGTACATTTCAGAAATTACAGGCTGAAGCATCAGACTAACAATGGCTATTGATGTAAGATGGTAGAAGGTGGCTTCAATGACTTATTCATTGAACCAGGAATTGTAAATTCCATGTTTGGTATTCTACATAGTTCTGATTATTTGTTAGATATGTGTAAAATTTTGTCCATAATAGAATACACAATGCAATAATGTGTTTTCAAATATGTCTATATACAAATGTGTTTCACTTAATGTCAATGGCCTTAATAACAATATAAAAAGGGGAAGTTTATGTAAATACCTTAGAACAAACAGAGTGGATATTGCATTTATACAGAAAACCCACCTAATAGAAAAGAATGTGAATAGGTTGCTTTTTAGTGGTTATTCAACACTTGTCGCATCTCACTATCAGATGAAGAGGAGGAGCACTATGATTTTGTGGAAAAAATCCTTACCAGTACCTAAAATTATTGATTCATATTCAGACAAAAATTTTATGTTAGGTATGGTAACTTTGGAAATAAATAGAAAATACATCACCTTAGTTAATGCATACTGGATACCAGGTATCGGAGCAGGAACAGCAAACAAGTGCTTAGAGCTAATCTCATTTAAAGCTAAAGGAGATATTATATGTGCAGGAGATTTCAACTGCATTCTTTCTAAGAATGACACTACTAAGAATGGTAACTTTAAAATGTCAGCTTCAGAAAAAAAAAATTAAATAACTTTATTACCACTTCATATTTGAGGGATATTTATACCATAAGAGAATCAGAATCCCTACAATATACACATTAGTCTTATAGGTATGGCACCCAAACAACTATTGATAATATATTTGTTACTTATAATTTAACATCTAAGACACAGGAAGTCAAGGTCAGTACATGCCCATTGTCTGACCACAATGCTATTTTTTTTCAAAATCCACATAACACCCAGAGACCTGATATACTGCCAAAGATTATCTGCATACATTGCCAAATTAAAATATTTCAGAGAATGGCTGTTAAAAGAAATAAAAAAACTTTCTAGATTTTAATGATAACAATGAGACCTCTAGAATTATACGTTGGGATACACTTAAATCATATTTATGTGGTAAAATCAGAAGTTGGTACTTAAACAAAAAGAAAGAATGGGATAAGGAGCTAATACACATACAGTCAAAAATTGACACATTAAAAAAGAACTTGGACAAAAAAAGATGCTGCAAAACGTTCTGAAATAGAGCAACTGAATAGGACATACACAGACATTTTAAATCACAAAGTAGCAATAAACTTAAAAAAAATAAAGCTACAAACCTATACTATTAATCTAAAGAATATGCATAGACTTGCACTTAAATTTAAAAGTGTGACAAAAGCTAATCATATTAAGGAAATTATAAACAATTCCATGAAGAAACCTAAACATGTAACAGATTTAAAAGAAATACTAGAGGCCTTTAGAACACATCATGAAACACTAAATAACACCAACCTACATAATACTGATAACAGTATAAGAGACAAGTTTTTGAAAGACAAATTTGATAACAGATTAACAAAAGAACAAAACTCTAAACGTCGTATGTCTATATCATTAAAGTAGCTTAAGGGAAAAATACAAAACATTAATAATAATAAGACCCCTGGCCTTGATGTATTAAAAGGGGAAATATATAAGATACTTCCAGATGAGACCTTAGAAATTCTAATAGATGCTTTTGAAGAATTCAGAAAGAATGATGGTATTTCCTTTCCTGGAAATATATTATGATTTCACCCATTTTGAAACATGACAAGGATCCTAATTTTATAACATTGTATCGCTCTATTTTCCTTCTGAATGTGGACTACAAGAGTTTTTACATCTCTTCTATCAGATAAATTAAATCAGTTTTTACCAAAAATAATAAAATATGATCAAAGAGGGTTTATTTCACACAGGAAGGTTCAAGACAATTCAATCAGATTATTAACATTAATGGACTATGCAAACAAAAAAAGAGAGAATTAACAATTATTAGCCTGGACATGGACAAAGCGTTTGATTCTTTGAGTTGGCCCTATTTATTTAAAGTTTTGCAAATGTATAACTTTTCCTCAGATTTTTTTTTTTTTAAATTGCTGAAGAAATTATACACTGCTTTTATATCATACATTAAAATTGGAGCTTTCTTGTCAGGACCACTTAAAATAATAAAAGGCACCAAGCAAGGGTGCCCTCTATCATCCTTATGATTTGCTCAGTGGAGCCATTAGCTAATTACATAAGAACTAATGATACAATAAGCAGCTTCTTTGTCAATGTAAAGTACAATTCCAAAATCCAGCTTATCACTGATATCTTATTAACAATTGGGAAAATAGATACCTCAATTGAACATCTTATAGAATCTTTTCAAAACTTTGAAATTATATCTGGCCTAAGTTTTAATCAAAATAGAACTGAAACTATTTTCTTAAACAAAAAAAATAAACCCCCATTCTGGGCAGATATAGAGACTTTAATTGGGCTAATAATATGATTAAATATCTAGGTTTAACCATTAAAGCAAACTGGAAAGACACTAGGCAAACATATTTCATAATGTTAATAGACACCTTTAAAGATTACTTAAACAAATGGAATAAAATGTTATTCACCATGGAGGAAAGGCTATCATTACTTAAAATGATCATACTACCCAACATTCTGCATGTTTTTCAAGCCATTCTAGCACCCCCTTCCAAAAAACTAATGAAACAACTTAACTCTCTATTAATAAAGTTTTTATGGTTTCCAAAAAAAAAAGGATTAGTCATTCATGGCATTATAGAAGTTGGAAAGAGGGTGGAATCTCATTTCCACATCTAAAACTATATACTGAATCAATTATTTTTAACATTATAAGTCATTGGCTAAACAGTAAGTATACTTCCAACTGGAAAAATCTACATAAAGCAATATTACTAGACAAATGTGAGGAAAGAATAAACAATGATATGTTTTCTGAAGTGGAAAACGTTTCTCTTGTCATAAAAAACATTTGCTTTAATACAAGTAACAAAAAAAAGAATTCTCTCCATTTGTTAATTACATAGTAAACAATTTCAAACAGCTAATGTTCAAAGATTATAAGATGAGAAATCTTTTATTTATTATGTTTCCCTTAGCTTTAATAAATACATGCTTGGACTCTTATAACATGAAAATAATAGAAGAAATGAAAGGAAATGGGCTAGTTTTCTGGTATCAGATTCTTGATCACAATTATATACCAGATGCAACCACTCTCATAGTAAGATATAACATAAATCAAAACAACTGGCTAAACATACACACTTTTAGAGAACATATAGTTAATGAGTTTAAAACAAATCAAATAGTGAAATCCACACCTAGACCCCAAATTCTAACACTTTTTTGTGAAATCAATACACTATGCATAAATGATGGACTATCAGTGTCAAGGTTATATAGGACATTGTGAATGGATTTACCAGCTCCAGATTAGTCCCTATGGAGCTATGCAGAAAAAAAATTAATAAATCTAGCTTTTCAGAAAAAGAGCAATCAGTAATACTTAAATCATCTCCCTTTTGGAAAATTTACACATGGAAATTTATTCACAGAAGTTTTTTCACACCCCAAAAAATAGCATTAATATCAGGTAATGAGACATCATTATGTTGGAGATGTGAAGAAGTAGAATATGCACACTGGATACATATGTTTATAAAATGTAATTTAATTCCCTTTTGGTCAGAATTCAAATCCTTTATTAAAGCATTGTGGTCGGATAAACGTGAAGTCACTGACTCATTGTTATTATTTAATGCTCCGATTCCAGTGTATGTTCCAAGTGCACAAGTGCACCTCCTCTGGTCCCTCCTTGCAATAGCAAAAAAAATCATTACATCAAACTGGAAAAATAAGAAAAGTACACCTTTTGTGGAATTTATATCACTGGCCAAAATATTTTGTAATAGAGAATTAATGACTATGACTTTAAGAACTACAAGAATGACACATAAAAAACTAGCTTGGTTAAAACTTAAAAAAATGCTAGATAAAATGTGAATGTATTGACAAAGTTACTTCTATTATGGACATTGTATATAGTTAAGATTTGTTTATATTGTTTAACATTTTTAATGCATTTGTATTTATGAAAACTCAATAAAAATTATGTGGAGAAAAAAACACCAGGGAAGGGCAGGTGAGTGCCTCCATATAGTGTTAACTGTAATCACTACCTGTTATTGCCTCAGTCTCATGCCATGGCAATACTGTCTAATATCATATTAATATTTCTATAACATTGTACACTACAGGTACATCCAGTGGGGGCCCAAGCCATTCAGGTGCAAGTACAGACAGACAAGTATGTTACCACAGCAGGTTTAAAGTTTACAGCAAAGTTCAGCAGACCTCTGATGCATGACATTAATGTCACTGTTTTTCTACACAGGGACAGCTGGCCAACAAGTGCAACATTTGGCACATGAGTATCTGCAGCCCCTGTTACTGTGCCGTACATGTCATGCTGTCAGTATTCTGTTGCCTTCATACATAACTGTGTTGTCTTTCTCTTTACTTTCGTACTGCAGGATCTGCAGTACAACACGCAGACTAAAACACCAGGGGTCTGTCAGCGGTTTGCTATTATCTGTCTTTAACACATATCATTGCTGTTAATCCTATTGTTGTTCTCTTTAATACTATGTCTTTCTACCCATTTGTATGACAAACAACAACATCATCAAGTGCACAAACAAATGGTATGTATATGTAACACATACAGTGTGTTTTAATGTTGTTCTAATGGTTCATGCTGGTAATATTTTGATTAATAATGTTGCCATTTTTCCTTACTATAGTTAGAGTTCATCCCTTCTCTACTGCACTGTCTTCCCAGGAGGATTTGTCTGATGTGTATTATTTTTATATGCATCACATACATCTTGTATGTTGGCTGGGAACCTAATTGTCAACTCCCTGTTATGTAGAATCCATGACTTATAGACAGAAAACCTAAAGTTAAGTCAGTATTATCTGTAACATTGCAGTGACATATATGTGTCATATGTCTGTAATGATATCCAGTCATGTAAGCACGTTGTCCTGATATATGTCATCTGTATCTTCTTTTAGCACATCAGCTATCTGTTGCCTCCATCAACCCGTCCAGTGATCATGATGTGGGATTGGATGTTTCTCAGTATGGCAGCATGGGCCCTGGCACACAGGACAGCAGCATGGTGAGACAGACCAAACAAGATGGTGACAGTGTTGTGGATGTCATGTGACTGTATTTATAGATGTGGAAGGAAATTTGTTCAGCCATTCTGACAATGAGGGTACATTAGATGGTAGACAGGATGAGGCCAGTGGACAACAAACCCAAGCTGAGACTGCTGTTGAATGAGACAGTTCCCCACAATGCACTGATAGTGGCCATCATTCTAGATGTAGGTGTGCAGATGGTGTGCATGGGCAGGATTCAACCTACTCCCATAGGCAAATGAACGTCCCCAGTAACATCATGGATCTGACATCTGTTCACTTACCCTTGCCACAGACTGTGTTGCAAACCAGCTGGCTGTGCTGTATGAAGGACATGAGTGCAGACACTGTGAGGTAATGGCATCACTGGCTGCTCAGAATAAAAGCATGTTATCTGTGGCACAATCAGTAGAATCCCTAGCTTCTACAGTACTACAGGAGTGCCATGGTACAAGCAGGGTTTTGCATATCCTGACTGTGCTTAGCCAGATGTCATATCAGAGAGGCATGTCCCCTCTCAGCAGAACCAAACTTCCTCATTGGACATCTCTATTCTCCAAGATGCACACACTTTCACTACTGACCATTCTGCTGTGGGCCCAGCAGTTACAAACAAACAGTCAATTCTCAGTCATGCTCTTTCATATCCATATGGTGGTGTCACTCTCTGTCAGTATCTTTTGTGGAGAAACCTGGGCCAAATATTTTCACATGTGGTATTCGCAGAGTAGACTGTGGTGTAAGTGATCAGCATGGATAGCCTGTACTGCATTAGAGTAATACCGACAGCTGATCCACTTTGTCCTGTTCTGTCATACTCATACCATTGCAATGAGTATGTCATTTTTCCATATGTATTGATATGTGTGATGCTACATGAGTCCAACCGTATTACTAACCATAGTTGACTCCATTTAATATATGATTTTATCCATACTGTATAGTGATATATTTTGCTTATGATATCAAAATTTGTGCATTATAGCCTGTGTCGGTTACCTGTTTGCAGTTTATTATAGTGGAGAAATAGGAGTGTGTTGCACTGATGTGGATGCCTTACTGGGTGTCATACACTGATGTAACAATTTGAGTGTATATGCATACCTGTGTCAGTTATGCCCTGAGTTGATGATCTCTGTTGTGACAGATTTATATATGTTCATAATGATATATGTTACAATTATAGCATTACATCTAATACTCAGTGTGTACATCTAGTGGGTAATTGCCATTAGATGCAATATGTGCTGTTGTGGAGGGCCAATACCTGAGCATTAATGTTTAATCTGTGTACTAATGTATGGCTTATCATGACTCAAAGTTGTGGGTCAGATGCTATCATATTGCTCAGGCTTGCACTTTTGGTTGCAGCCTGTGTTGCATACACCTTTGTCTTCTGCCCCCTATGTCCTCCTGCTTTTCCTCTGATACCTGTGGAATGTCATCATGATACCTATGGAATGTCATCTTCAGATATCTGGAATTCTCTGAGTAGTTCACCCACACCTACAGCTATATACTGCCATGTGCTGTAGTCAGCATGTTGTGCAGCATTGTGCATACTGTTATCATCTGTGCTGCCTTCTCAGTTGTATATTGCAGTGCACCATTGGATATGTTCAGACCTCTGAACCTAGCCTTCAGTGCACCAATCACATAGGTTCATAGTTAATTACTTGGCTAGCTGCCTTAATGGACCATTTGAAGATTAGCCAATTTCCCTCCCAAAGGTGAGAATCAAACAGTATATCTTGTGTCTGTCAGTCAACCTCCTTAACCATTAAACCAACTACCAACCATTAGCTGTATACATTCTTTTTCATCCATTTCCTATCTTTATTTTTTTCTTTGGCACTTGTCACTTTAAATTTTCCTTTTCTTTATTTTACCATTTTACCAATATAATTCTTTTCTCTTTCATATGTATGTCTTCTTCATCACTTATTTGAGAGCCTTCTTCTATGTCCACTTTATTTTTTCTCATATAATTTTTCTTCTATTTCTACCACTTCTAAAATTTCTTCTCTGTGTTTATTTTCTTCTTTTCTTTTTCCTCATTCTTATTTTCATTTTTACAATCCACCAATAAAGGTCCAATTTTGTTACATTTATAACATTTCAATTTAAATATTTTGCATCTTGTTCCATTTCCCTACAAGTATAACATTTTTATCACATTTACTTATCAAATGTCATTCTTTTCCACAAAAAAAAAAAAAAAAAAACATGTTTTGGGTTGTTTCCAGTATTTTACGACACCCATATTCCCCTAGCTATTTATCATTCTTGGTATACGTATATTTTTTTCTCTTTCTGTTTTTAATACAATATTACAATCTCACCTGCCATTTCATAAACCCCTTTTTATCATAAACTTTTGCAAAGTTCAATACCTCTTTTCATAAAGTTTTCAAATGTCCTTTCAAAGTCTCTTTTTCTACCTTTGTTCAAAATAGTACATGAATTTTCTTTTTTGATTCCATGTTAAATGCTTTTATCACATAAAGATTCCATGGGTTGCAGTCTTTCTGTTTTTTTGTTCATATTCTCCAAGAAAATTTTCCTTTGTAAAAACAGTCTCAAATATAATGTCACAAAATGTCTGTTTGGTAATAAGAATAAATGCTCTTACCTCATGTGCTTTTACACCAAAAGGAGCTATTGAATTGTCTCACAGTTCATACCTGTCCATTTCTTTGCCTTCTTTATATTGAATCCTTCCCACATACTTCCATTTTTCATTTCCATCTGCTTTCTTTTCTGCTACTCCCCTTTTGCTTTCTTTCACTTTGCCTACATATGATTTCTTTTCCATCTCAACGCTATTCTTCAGGGTTCATCCTCCTTTTGTATTTTTTGCATGATGCCTTCTTCATTTTCTGGCTCACTCTACATCATCATTTCTTTCAATAAATCATCCTGTAACCCTCCTGACTGGAAGGTTATAATTATACACCCAACAATTGCCGACTCATCTCCATCAAACAGATTTCTTTGAAAAAACTCCTCAGAATCCTGCATGCAGTCTCCAGTCTTGATATTGGCTTTCTCCTCCATTTTTCTCTCCACTCCATTATCTCCGTCTTTCTCCATCTGCCTCCCTGTTTCTCTAGGCCTCCTCTGTGCTTGGAATGGAAGCAGGAAGTGGTCTTGCAAAATGTGTCCCACTCGCAACAAGATCAAGTAGGGGAGGTTCCCTGATGCCCTGGCCAAACTTTATCAGTAGTATATATGCTAACTTGGATCTTCTCCCAAAGAGTCCACTAACCTAGTTGGACTAACCAGTCATGAAAAAGAGTAAATAAAATAAAAATAAAATATTGGTAACAAGATTCTACAAAATACATGTGTATGTATGCACTGTATCTTTACTTATTTTGTAAAATATATCATGGAATGACAAAAACACAGGGCATTGCTGTGTACAGTGCAAACATTTTGACTGCACTAGATTCCAGTTTACTGAACTATAATATCACACAGAGTACAAATGTAATATGAAAGAGTACTCCTGTTAGTGATCACAGGTACTTATTCTTCCTGTTCTAAGATTTTACTGATTTTGTTAGAAATATTTGCTGTTGTTTAAGTTTGTTGGTGATTCTGGTCTCAAGTGGTCGGATGCCAGTTGTTGCAATGCATTTGCTGTTATTTTATAAACCATGTTAGGTTTGTTATAATTCTTGCTGTGTCACCAATGAGATATCTTATATTTTAACAATAATGTACGACCACAGAAATTAAACAGCTTCATTGAAATATACTTAACAATACTCTGAGACAAACAGTGATAGCAAAGACAGAAATGTTTCAAGATTAATCACACAATAAAAAAAATATTTTCTGAGCACAGGTAGACATTAAGGAGGGAGTATCAAACTCAGTGTATGGGGGTCTCTCAAGCCTCTTCCTTCATTAATTGATTAATTACCATATTACCTGCTTAATCTAAATCATGAATGCAGGGGACAAAAATGTTGGTAATTGCTGGGGGCAAAGCAGAGAAACTAATCTGATATAGGATGTTAAATACAATAACATGACTTTGTTATTCACTTCTGCCCACGTACATCTTTATGTGGAAGTTTTACTTCACATGAGGTCCTTTGGCATTATGGGATGCCCCCAAACAAAAACTTAAATGCAGTGGGTCAACAATGACATGGATGGAAGGGTGTAGTGACACTCTCTAGTGTAGAGATATTAAGGTTACAAGCTGCTAATGAACTTCATCCTGCATTACTCGGTTTGATTCTCTCCATCAGCATACATGTGTAGGTAGAAATTGCTGTGCAACATACCTCTTAACTGAAAAGAATGTTTCAGAATTTTGGTTTGTCTTTACTTATTTACCCAGAAATTACCCACTAAGCACAGTAAATTCTTCTTAGGTGTGACAACAGGCCAACTTCCAAAAGAATTGCTCTCAGTGTAAGTGTCTTCCGGATTCTGAAAGACTTGCTCTCAATATAAGTGTCTTCCTTCAGTGTAAAGAATATCTATAAACCAGCTTACACAGGGGTGGGGGGGTGGCAGATTAAAAAAAAATGCTCTCAGCCTCTTCTTAGTGCAAGTGGTCACTTACACTGAAAGAAAATCTTTTGGAACTTGCCCCACAGTATCTCTAGTCTTGTTAAATTACTTTTTCACAGTAAAATGTTATAAAGACTAACATAAACTAGCCCATGACTGCAGGAATTATTTATATTATTTAATTTTTGACCAGAAATGAAGATAACATAGCAGGAAAGAGCAAGTAAAATACCAGAGATATCAATTACAAAGAAATAATATAGGTAATCATTTTGTGTTAAAGTCACTGCAAGCTGAAACAGATAATATTTTTTTAACAAATGGTGTAAATAAAAGCCAGTCTAGGATGCAGCTCATTGTCAACTCATTCTTAACATTATTTGTTACTTTGCCAGTTTTTTTTCAATAGGCGGTGTAGATTTATCTATAAGTGGCCACGGATAAATTCTTAGTGTGTCAATATATCAAAGCATAAGATGACAAGGAACACAAAGTAGATTGTTGTTTTCCATGTGAAATCACTGTCAGTGTGATTTTTATGTGTGTGCTAGTAGTGATTCCCTACTTTTTGGAGAATTCCCGCTTCTCTCAGTTAGTAGACAACCATTTGAAATGTAACATGGAGGCAGAATGGCCAAAAGAACACTTACTTGTACCAAGTCTGTGATGGTTATTTTTCAAGATATTCCCTTTCCACTGAGGTTATGGCAGTCTCAGAGCTCTTAAATATAAGTTCCAAATGTGCTGGGTGCCTGCCCCCCTACATCAAGGGGTACAGGACAAGCTATGAGATTTGTTCAGAGCTGATATGTCTATCTATCTATCTATCTATCTATCTATCTATCTATCTATCTATCTATCTATCTATCTATCTATCTGTGTGTGTGTGTGTGTGTGTGTGTGTGTGTGTGTGTGTGTGTGTGTGTGTGTGTGTGTGTGTGTATATGTATATATATATATATATATATATATATATATATATATATTATATATATATATATATATCTATATATATATATATATATATATATATATATATGGGTCCCCTTCAGATCGAGCTTTTAAAAGCTCGACTTTCATATGGCTGAGGCCATATGATCAAACATTTAAAAGTTCAAACTGTCTGAACAGAGATCTCCATACAGCATGGAGCAGGAAGATTTGCCTTTTTTGCAATACAGTGCAACCTCTGAGTTGGTATATTTATATAGCAGGGGGTGTGGAAAGGTGTCCCTTCTAGAAACATTTAGTTTATTTTTTTGTTTGTTTTACTTTTTTTTTTTAAAGATGTTTGAACTTTTAAATGTTCGATCATATGGTCTTGGCCATATGAAAGTCGAACATTTGAAAGTTCAATCATGTAAAGTAGACCCATATATATATACATACATATCTATATATATATATATATATATATATATATATATATATATATATATATATATATACATAAATATACAGATAGATAGATGCTCAGGAATTGTGGGGGGCTTGCCTCCTGTACTGCGGGTAGACGGGTAGAAGGTCCCTTGTTTCTCTGAAAAAAAAGTCACTTGTCATATTTCCCTAGCCAAATAATAGTGAATACAGCACACTTCCATAATGTAATACAACAGTACTGCCATACTCCCAAATGACAGCTTATAGTACCTCTGAATCAGGTGCATGCTCATAAAACGTTGGTGTTACTTTGATGTTTCCATAGTCACTTGATACTGAAGCCACCCAGACTACAATAATCTAACAAAATCATCTCTGTGCTGCCTCTTATTTTAACTGGTGCATGCTGGCATTAGAGGAGCTGACAGAGAGGGGTAGGACTGAAACGTTAACACTGATTTACTCATTCTCGGAGGAAGAAGTCAGAAAACTCCTTATATGGAAGCTGGGGTAAGGCGTGAAAGAGTGACTGTCCTTGACAAAGATGCAAGGATACACACCTACAAGAGAATGCTTGTTTAGGCACTCGAGCTGAGAACCCTGGATGTTCAGAAGTATGGACTCCTAAGGATGTGACTCCCAAGGGTTTTTGTCATAAAGGGCATTGCACCACTCTTGCATTTAAAAAGGAACAGCAGTAAATATGTAAAAGTATGTAACTGCAGGTGAGAGGAATGCTTCCCAGTTCTCATATGCCCCACTCCACGACAGTATCACATGCTTATGGACAGAGGGGCTATAATGGCTCCCTGAAGAACAGGAGCTTGGTGGTTATGACAGATGGGAGCTCAAAAAATCTTAGTAAAAATAAATAAATAAAATCAACCCTGAAGAAGCAATTCATGTTGTCGTTCACATTCCCAAAACGTATTCTACTGAGCTTTCCATTCCAGTAAAAGGCTTACGGCATTTTCTTGTACAAACTTTATTAATGTAGTGCAGCTGTGCAGTTTATTCAATTACTGCAGATGGAGAAAGGCTAAGAAACTGCTGAAAGCAGAATGAGTATCATGATATATTTGGGTAGGTATATACCTGATGCAAGTTAAAAAAAGTTCTTATCTTGTAACCAGTGCCATCCACCACCTCACCCTCTGTGTACTTATTGTGTCCCAGTCCTGCTGGCCAAAATGATCATGTTTTATAAACATGACAAATGTCAATACAGAACTGCTGAGGAACATAAAACCCACATGTGTGGACTTAATTGAAGAAGAAGAAAAGGCTCACTTACTGCTTGTTATCACCATAATATAGCATGTTCAATGCTCAGTCTTGCAGAACTGCTGGCTTGTTTATATAATTAAAAGCACTACACCCTCACAAACTCCCCTTGAGTACCTTGTTCCCCACTGGCCCTTTTTTTCAATTATAAAGGAATTCCCAATACTATTCTAGCATGTCCAAAGGTCAGTTGTCAATCTCCTCTCCGGTCCAGCTGGTGAATCTGGGAATCTTGACACAATGTTACAACTGCCTCATGTACAAAGACAACCCTCACCTCCTCCCAACAAATTCCAACACATGTGAGAGATGCAACCATATAGCCAAATTAAAGGCTAAGCTCTCTCAACTCAGTATTGGCGTAACCAGTCAGGAGGAGAAGGAAACCACACTCACTACAATTCCAGTCTCACATAGACCTACCACGACAGCAAACCAAACAAATAAACACACAAAAACATACTCGGAGGCTCTAAATAAAAATCTGCCTAAGCAGCAGAGACCTCCAAAGCAGACACCCAAGCAACCGCTACCCCAAAACAAAACACGTGCAACACATAGCTCACAAAGCCAGTGTGCTGAACAGTCACAGCCCTTAAGGCTAAACAACACACCTGATACACTTGTAATAGGTGACTCTATCGTCAGGCACACTGACGTCCCGCCCACCAGGCTGAACAAGGAGAAGGTCATGGTGAGCTGCCTGTCGGGCGCTAGGATCCGCCACATAACACAAGCACTCAGGTCACTCCAAGGCAAGTACAAATATGACTCAGTCATTGCCCATGCTGGTGTGAATGACCTGAGATGTACCTCCCTGGACTACATGAAAAGAGACATAGAGGAGCTCTCTGAGCATGTAGCCCAGGCCGGTATGACCCTGACCTTGAGTAGCATCTTACCCTCACCAAGAATGACGCCACAATATGAAGACAAGATGATCAATTTCAACAATTGGCTTAAGTATTGGTGTCATTCAAAGGGATCCAATGCCTGTCAGCCTGGGGATGACATGCTCGACAAGCCATGATGCTTCGCTAAGGACGGCTTGCACCTATCACCCTGGGCTTTTGAATATTGGCAAAGGCTCTTGCTACCCCCATAGTGCCTTTTTTAGGCAAGGCTCAAAAGACAAACCCACTTCCATAGGTATCACAAGGGATAAGAAACTAAGAGTAATGCTACTCAGTGCCAGAAGTCTAAACCTCAAGATGCACGCACTCGAAACTCTCCTTAGCATGGAGAACATCGATATCTGTGCAGTAACAGAAACCTGGTTCAAGGCTCCCGAGAGCACCCCAGCACTACCAGGTTATACCTCATACCATGCTTTTCGGCCCCAAAATGTGGACTGAACCACAAAAGGAGGGGGAGTATCAATATTCGTCAAAGATACCCACACCTCCAGGTTGGTGGCACAGCACGAAGCATCAGAGACTATCCATGTGCAACTAACAGTGGGTAAAACTGCCTTCCAGTTTATAGCCTTCTACAGACCACCCTCCCAAACCCAGGAACCCCACTCGGCCTTCCTGAGAACACTGAAAAATATGAAGGTCTCTCCAAACACCATTATATTGGGCGACTTCAACTACCCAAACATTGACTGGGAGCATTACTCTAGCTCCAACACCCTAGCCCAAAGGTTCCTAGAATTTATAAACTCAAATGCTATGGAACAACTTGTTACCACTCCCACAAGAGGGGAAAACATACTGGACCTGATCATCACCAACATGGGGACTCTATGCTCCAGACCAGAAGTGTATCCCTCACTGGTAAGATCAGACCATAAACTAATCTCACTGGATATTCATATCCCGACCCCACCCCCTGCCCAGAAAACCACAGTGAAAAACTTCTCTAAAGCAAATTTCACACTCCTCAAAACCGAGGTGGAATCCTTCAAAGCCCCCTGGCCTGTGGAAAATATGGCCCAGACCACAGAATCCTTTATAAATGCATTCTATGAACACCTTCAGGAATGCATGGATCATGCAATCCCAAATAAAACCAAGACCCAATCCTCCAAAGACAGACGTCCTGTCTGGTGGACCCCAGCCATAAACAAACTATACAATAGAAGGAGGAAGCTACTACATGAAAGAGCAAAATCCCAAAAAGGGAAGGCATCTCTGATCAGTATTAGCAAAAAACTACGGGCACTCATAAAATCGTCTAAGGCCAGCTTCGAGAGAAAAATTGCACAGGACACTAAGGATAATCACAAGGCTTTCTTTAGTTATGTTAGGAACCTGGGTGGGAATTCCCAGATATGCTCAGAATTAGTCCAAAATGACAAAAAATACACCGAACCCACAGACATTGCCAACATCCTAGCTGACAGGTTCAGCGCAAACTTCTTGCCCCCATCCCCACCAAAAGGGAAAATATCTATCCCAGCAGAGTGCTGCCCCCCTGACTTCTCAGATGCTCAGGTAAGAGCCGCCCTCTCCAAAGCAAAAAACACAGCATCAATGGGACCAGATGGTGTTCCGGGCTGCATCCTACATGAACTCCAAGAAGAGCTAAACCCAAACATAAAACTACTGTTCAATCTCAGCCTTACTACAGGATATGTACCCAAAGAGTGGTGTACAGCAACAGTGGTCCCTCTCTACAAAGGTAGTGCCTCAACGGATCCTGGAAACTATCACCCCATAAGCCTGACTAGCTTGGTCTGCAAAGCTATGGAAAGGATCATCATGGACCTCATAAATAAAGATATTGGGGACCTACAGACACTGGATCCTACCCAGTTTGGCTCTGTTAAGGGCAGATCCTGCCTCTTAAACCTGGTCAATTTCTTTGGAACAGTCACCAAGGCCATTGACGAGGGGAAGGTGGTCCACACAGCCTACCTGGACCTTGTAAAAGCCTTCGGTACAATACCCCACTCGGGCATTATAGATAAGCTCACCAGCTTAAATATAAACCCCTATGTCACTAGATGGGTTGCAAACTGGCTCAAGGACAGAACCCACATGGTTAGAATTGCTGGAGCCATGTCAGACTCCAAACCAGTTACAAGTGGCGTCCCACAAGGCTCAGTCCTGGGACCTCTCTTGTTCGGTATATATTTCTCGGAGGTACAGGCAAACATGGAAGGACTGTGGCTGACCAAGTTTGCAGATGACTGCAAACTGGGCACCAT
This sequence comes from Protopterus annectens, assembly GCF_019279795.1. Taxonomy (NCBI): domain Eukaryota; kingdom Metazoa; phylum Chordata; order Ceratodontiformes; family Protopteridae; genus Protopterus; species Protopterus annectens. The sequence goes on along the minus strand of NC_056739.1, from coordinate 1,809,224,620 downwards.
AATCGACTCTCCAGCTGACACAAGCATCCTCCAAAAGGGCCTCATAGAAACAGACAACTGGTGCCAGAGCCATGGCCTCAAGCTAAACGCCAAAAGTGTATAGTCATCCCCTTTGGCAAAAACAAAGTGCCCACAAATTACCACATAGGTGGTAATCCATTAAGTGCAGAAGAAGTAATTAGGGACCTGGGGACCCAAGTTGATAGCAATCTCTCATTTGACAACCACGTGGCCAAAGTGGTTAGAAAAACATTTTATATAGCCCACCTAATCATGAAGGGATTCACATCTAGATCAGAGGAGGTCATCATGCCTCTTTACTCATCCCTCATCAGGCCCATAATTGAGTACAATGCCCCTTTTGGGATGTACCTTACCAGACACCTACAGCAACTGGAAAGACTCCAAAAGTACCTCACCAAGAGGATCAAAGGGCTCGAACAGATGCCATATGCTGCCCGGTTAAAGAAACTCCAGCTCTACTCAGTGGCATACCGCCTGCTCAATGGCAATCTGTGCCTGACGTATAAAGCCATGTCAAACCCAGAATTAATGGACATGCTGCACCTCAGAAAATCCAAATCCCATCGAGCTACGCGCTTGAGAGACTTGAACCTCAGCACTGAAATAAATAGGACATGCTGGAGGGACAGATTCATAACCCAGAGGCTCCCTTAACTCTGGAATAAAATCCCAGTCCAGGTTAAGCAGAGTCCTTCATTGATTCTCTTCAAGAGGAATCTTGATGAGTGGATGGGAGAACGTAGGTTTACCATGGGTATCACTTCTGTGTCACTGTTAGACAGAGGCACAATATACTAACCTTGAAAAAGGGCATAGCAAAATTAATTTAAAATGGGTGGCGAAAGCCAAACACACTCTGGCTAGGCTTATAAATGCCCTAGGGCAGATAGCCTAGTATGAACCTATGAACCTATGAACCTATGACTTTATGTGCTGGTGCAGACCTATCACTAGAACTTCTGATTCTGAATAAAAGGTTACAGGTTCTAGTACTGCACCAGGAACCGATATAAAATTCTAGCTGTCAACGTCAAGAGTTCACAGGATTATACTGATGAAACTGTGTTGGTTTATTTATTGACTTATGTGTAGTGCAGGAAGGGCACTAGACACTGATCAAAAATGTCCAATTTCAAGCCCACCTCAGAAGGATATAGAGAAAAGAACAAGGCCATCAGTATAAATGAAAATAATGTGTTAGGAATATATGCTTTATATAGTAAATCCAAGCAATCAAGTGAGATATTAAATCTCAGTACACTATATTGAAAGTCCAAGCAGTCTTGTAGGAAATGCACAAAGGTATACTGATGGTGTTCCTGATTGTTGTGTGCACTCTATTGTAGGCCTCATCTACAGGGTTGGATGGTTCACTGTTTGGGGTCATTCATGGCTGAGATGGATAATCACAATCACCTGATGTGGGGAGTAAACACTTAAATCCTAGCTGCATTGATATAATGGCCTATTTCTCATTTTGGGATCTGTGATACTGTTTTGCTTCTCATAACAGAAGAAGCATAGGAGCATTGTATACCAGCACTGGTAGTAGACAGGAAGTAGTCATTCAGGTGACTCCCATCTTTTCATCATTCTTGACAAGCTAATTCTTTCTTTTCAGTAAATACTGCTTAATTTCATGTTGTATAACCTAACTTCAGAAAATCTGCCTAAACTCTTTATCCATAAATCATCAGGGTCTACTTATTAGTTTCCCCTCAAGTGCTTGACAGTGCCCTGTATAGACACAGAGACCTTGAGTTCACATTCTTCCTTTAAAAGTACAAATGAAATTTCACCAGTAACTAGTAGCACACAGCACAACTACTTTGCAGTGATAAGCACTGCTCCCAGAGTCACAAATTGGATACTCCTGACATTACTTTATATTCTCATTCCAACTGCCTAATCAATAAAAAAGTGTCTGTTGCCATGGATATGAACTTTCCTAATATCTCCGTTACCAGCTTGGTGAATATGGGTATCCTGGCTCAATACAGAAATTGCCTCATATCTACTGACAACCAGTTAATTCTCAAACAAACTGATACTGTATGTGAGAGATCTATTTACACAATGTCACTGGAGGCAAAGCTTTCACATAAAAGTACTCCTAATGTCAGTAAGGTTGCCAGTAGTACAGACGCTGCACCCATCACACACAGTTCAAAGCAGACATGTAGACCTACATATTCTGAGGCACCTAAATGTAACCTTCTGAATCCCAAAGACCGCCTAGATGAAGTACACTTAACAAAAACCCTCAGTAACCATAAATGCACTCTTTCAAAACAGCACCCACATCAACACATACAGCCACATCTCATGCAGCCTCTACTTCTAAGCCCATAAGGCCAGCCACTACACAATCCAACATTCTGGTTTTTGGAGATTCTATTATGAAAAATATTAATGTCCTTTTCACCAAGCTGAGTAAGTACAAAGTCACAGTCAGTCACTTATCAGGGGCCAGGATCCATCACATTACACAGGTCATTGAACCACACATACCAGCATGACACAATCATAGTCCATGTTGGTGTAAATGACCTGAGACGTACCTCCCTAGACTATATGAGGACAGACATCATGGAAATCTCAGAATATGTGTCCTAGGGTGGTATGAGCCTAGCAGTGAGCAGAATTTTATCTTCTCCAAGGATGGTGCCATAATCCAAACAAAAAATGACTGACTTTAATAAATGGCTCAGTTCTAGTGTCTTTCTAATGGGGTGCAATATTTGTCAGCATGAAAGGAGATGATCAACAGCCCCCGCTGCTTTGCCAGGGATGGTCTGAACTGCTCCCCTCTATGCTTTTTAAATATTAGCTAAAACATTGTCCTCCCCCATAGCACCTTTATTAGGTAATGCTAAACTGAAAGTACTTCCAACATAGCAAATCAAAACCAAGAAAATCTAAAGCAGTTACTGATCAATGCTACGAGTCTAAACAAAAAAATTCCACTCCCTAGAATCTGTCTTCTCCCTGGAGAATTTTGATGCCTATGTGGTCACTGAGACATAGTTTAAAGCCATAGTGAGCACACCAACAGTGCAAGGTTATAATGCTTTTCACACATTTAGACCAGCTACATACTACACAGACAGAGACTAAAGTTAGAGGTGTCTAGATTTGCATCAAAACTAAATATACCTCAAGGCTAGTCAAACAGGACAATGCACTTGAGCTTCTCCCTGTTCAAATCACTATAGGCAAAATCACAGACCACTTCCTTGCAAGCTATAGGTCCCACTCTATGATCCAGGAAACTCTTACCATGTATTTAAACTTATTGCAAACACTCACCATCCAACCCAATACCATATTCATGGGTGGCTTTAATTTAATTTAACTTGTCATTGCCTCTATGTATATATGGGTGGCTTTAATTGAATTTAACTTGTCATTGCCTCTATGTATATAATATATATATATATATATATATATATACATATATATATATATAATATATATATATATAAATATATATATATACATATAAATATATATATATATATATATATATATATATACCTCCTGGTAACAACATCCCTCCCCTAGAACTTTTCCTTGCCTGGATCTCTCAAACTAACTTTTAAGAAAGCATTATTCTTGGTGATGTCAGCATTGACTAGAACATGCTGTCCTCTACCTCCCCCTCCTCATGCATTAACCTTTATAGCTTCTCTCAACTCATTACTTCCCCGACAAGTATTAACCAACAGTCTAATACCAGCTCCACTCTTGATTGGATTCTTATCACTCATCCCAATCTCTACCACAACCTCTCTACCCTATCTGACTCACTTAGTGATCACCTCCCAGCATCTATCCAGCACTACTCCACTCAATCACCCAAGTCACATGCCACAACCTATCTAAGTTTGACCCAAATATATTTAATGAAACTCTTTCTTCTATCAACTGGTCTTTAGTTTTTGACCTCCCCCTCAATGAAGCTGTTCCAAAATTTAACACCATATATCTCAACATTCTTAACTCTCGAGCCCCTATTAGAAAAATAAGGGTTAAAACCAACTATGCCCCTGGATATCCAAAGATACTCTCTCTCTTATGCAGAGAAGAGACAGTGCTCGGAAATCCGGTATAAGCATAGAACTGCTGCCAATTTCCAGATCTATAGAGAACTCTGAAATGCAACTAAGAAGCAAATTTACCACAATAAAAATACATTTTATCTTAATCAACAAAAAAAACCCTCATGCCAACCCAAAAAAGTTCTGGAATACCATCAACAAATTATTATTCCCTGATAACCCATCACCCCAACCCCTCCCCTAACTCCTCCTCTTTTGAAACTGCTAGCCTGTTGAACTTTTTTTCATCAACTCCATACAAAACCTAATTAAACCAAATTCCAACTCTAACCCTGACTCCCCCCTCTCTCTCTCCATTACCACTCCTTTCTCCATTAAACCAGTCCCCACTCCCTATATCTGATCACTACTCAATAAACTTAAACCGTCTTCCCCATCTGCCAATAATTTAACACCCCTCTACCTCAAGTTAGCAACACCTTCAATTGCCTATCCAGTCTCCATACTTATTAACCAGTCAATAAAGGAAAGCCATGTCCCTGCCATTTGGAAAAAGTCTTATCGCATACTTCTACACAAAGGGGGAAACTCCACTGACCCCTCAAATTTCTGACCCATTGCTATCATATCCCCCCTTTCTAAACTTCTCAAAAAGTGTATAGACAAACAGCTCCTTACATATCTCACTCAAGAGAACCTCCTCTCCCCCACACAACACGGTTTCAGACCTCATCACAGCACCACTAATGTTCTTATAGCTTTCACTCTTTAGATTTCTACTGTTCTTGACAATAACAAGTTAATCTCTTGACTGTTCCTTGATCTCTCTAAAGCCTTTGACATTGTATCCCACAACCTCTTTTTCTCCAAAGTCGCTCACCTCAACCTCTGCAACTCTTTTTCTCAACTGGTTCTCCAAATACCTATCTGATCAACTCCAATCTGTCAAATGGCTCTCTGCTATCTCCCCTTTCCTCTCTGTTTAAACTGGGGTTCCCCAAGGCTCCATCCTGGATCCTGGATCCTCCATTGCTCTTATTCAATATCTTCATCAACAATCTCTACTAATCCTGCCCACACTCCACTCTTATACAATATGTTGATGACTCTACTATCATCTCCACTTCTGATAATCTACCTCACCTTCTCATTGCCATTCAAGAATCTCTGCACTCTGTTGAAAAATGGCTCTGTACCAATCAATTCCTGCTAAACCCTAACAAAACCGAATTCCTACTCTTCCTCCCTAAATCTCTCCAACAACTCAAACCCACTTTCTCTGTCTCCTCTCTAAACAACACTACTGTCAAACTGAATCTCATACTAAGCCTAGCGATCTACATAGATGATGAGCTCAAGTTTGACTTCCACATCAATAGCAGTATCAAAAAGACGCACCAAAAACGTGGTCTGCTGTATAGGAACAAAAAAGTTTTAACCCCAGAATCCAAACTGACCATAGCTCAAACTTATATGCTCCCCACCCTCCTACATGCCACTCCAATATTTACCCACCTCGAAAAGAACCTGTCTTATAAACTTGAAGTCATTTACAATAAAATAGCCAGAGTTGCCAGCAATCTCCCCTATTAATCATATCATTGTCTTTCCTTAAAAAAACTCCATTTGCTCGAATTTCAACATCAGCCTCTCCTGCCACATTTCTATCTGGCCCACTCCATCCTTCACCAGCCTATAGTCTGTCCATCTCTGTCAAACCTTATCTCCCCATATATCCCCAACTGTGACCTACATAGCTCTGACCAACTCTTGCTACAAATTTCTAAACCCAACAGATCCATTGGCAAAATACTTTATAGTTACACAGTCTCCTCCACCTGGAGCAAACTCCTCTCCATTTTTGCTTTCTTAACAGTACTAACAGTTTTAAAATAGCCTTAAAGGAATTTTTGCTTAACTCCTGGATTTGCTCATGTAAAGACCCCACCTGAATGTCACCACCTCTGCCATTACCCTAATTCTTCTTATTTCCTTTGCTGTCCACTTATTTTAATTTCCCTCATCATGTAGTAAACTTTCACCAGATGTCCTACCTCTTACTCTTCATCCACCCCAGCCTTCATTTATAGCCTAGCATCATTTGATTCATAGCTGACCTTCTTGTTCCATAACTTCTCTTGCTATCCTTCTCTCATCCTGACATTTTTTTGTATTTTGTCCTTTGATATTTTTATTGTATGTCTCTTATATTGTATGATGCTGTAGTTTACTTAATTTTCACCAATAATTACTATTTGCTTGACAATGCATTGTGTTTGTTACTTTATGTAACCTGAAGCTTTTCTCCTCGGGTCTCTGCTGAAAAAGGGTATGTTGCCCAACTAGACTAAGCCGGTCAACAAATGTCAAATAAATAAATAACTAAATAAATCCCACTACTAACTGGGAATCATATATGACACCAAATGTACAAGCACAGAGCTTCCTAGATTTTGCAAATACAAACTCCCTGGACCAGATTGTCAATACACCAACCAGGGATGTAACCGCACTGCATTTGGTTCTCACTAATATGGGGGAGTGATGCACACCCCTTAATGTAATGTCTTCTCTGGTAAGATTAGGCCAGAAAATGGTCTCCTTTGAAGTAAAAATTAAACTTGGAACCCCAGCTAACCCTGGAATATTCAGGAACTACTCTAAGGCTAACTTCCCACTATTAAGTGATAACCTGACAAAATTTCAAGCACCCATAAACCCTGAGAACACTGCTGCCTATGCAGAACTGTTCAGAGAAACCCTATACAAAGGATAACCACAAGGCATTCTTTAATATGTCCACAACTTCAAAGGCAATACACAATTGTGTGCACAGCTCATTGCTAATGGAGCCACTTATACTGAGACAGAAGATATAGCAAATCTATTGGATGACAAATTCAGCTCCAATATAACTCCCCCTGCTATCACTAGGGAACAGGTTCTTAATGATCTCTCTAGGGCCAAAAATACTGCATCAATAGGCCCAGACAGTATCCCAGGATACCTTCTAAGTAGCATGAAACCTGACCTATCAGGCCATCTGGAATTGTTGTTTAACTGTAGCCTCCAAACAGGGTTTGTGCCTCATGAATAGAGAACAGCAACAGTCATCCCTCTACATAAAGGTGGGATATACAGACCCTGCAAAGTACAGATCCATTCATCTCACTAGTCTCATATGCAAATCCATGGAAGGAATTATCATGGAAGTGGTCAATAATGACATAGAAAACCTCCAGACACTGGAACCAACCCAAGTTAGTTTTGTCAAGGGCAGGCTATGCCTCTTCAACCTGGAGGATGTCTTTGAGAAGGTCAACAAAGCAATGAATGAAGGCAAAATGGTTCACAATGCCTACCTTGACCTGGGCAAGGCATGTGATATAACACCCCAGTTATCATTGTTGACAAACTCAAGAGGTTAGGTACAAATCCTTATGTCACCTGGTGGATAACCAGCTGACAAACAGACAAGACCCAGGATGTTAGAATTGTGGAGTCCATGTCTACAAAGAGGCTAATCACAAGTTGAGTCCCTCAGGGATTGGTCCTGGAACTGCTCCTTTTTGGCATGTACTTCTCTGAAGTAAAGCCAATGTCAATGGCCTCTGGCTGACTAAATTTGCAGATGACTGCAAATTAGTTTCTGTCATTGAATCCCCGACTAACATAAATGCTCTCCAGGAAGGGCTGACGCAGACAAATAACTGGTATCAGAGCCATGGACTAAAAACTAAATATGAAGAAATGTATAATAGCATCCTTCAGGAAGTCATCCACACTTGGTAACTATCATATTGACAACACACCTCTAAGATATGACCCAGTAGTCAGGGACTTGGGGACAACATATACAGTAATCTGGTCTTTGACCATCACATGTGTACAGTAGTGAGGAACTCAATCTATGTTGTGCAACTTATAAACAAAGGTAAGGCATTTAGGTCCAAGGAAGTCATTCTTGCACTGTATTCAGCATTCACCAGACCTATCACTGAGTACAATGCCCCCTTTGGTATGTACCTAATCAGGGATATCCAACAATTGGAATGTCCACAGAGTTTCCTCACTGAAAGATACAGGGTGTAAGTAACATGTGTTATGCAGGCCACCTCAAGGCCCTTACTTACTTTTCTAAAATAATGTCTTTGTGTAACGGCACCATCTTTCAGCGGCTGGTGGTATCCTGCTGCCTTGTTTTGATGTACTGCGCATGCATATGGGACTTGCATTTCTACGCATACAGAGTACATAAATGCTTTGAAAAGGAAGCAATGGAGAAATAAAGTCTCCATTGCTCCATTTTTGTTTTCTTTTTTTTTTTATTAAAAAAAAGTTTCAGCTACTTTAGGGGTAGGAGAGAGAGACAGAATGGAGGAAATGCAAAGAAAATCAGGTACATGTCCTTAGTTTTAAATGATGTGCCTGATTTTCTTTGTATTTCCTCCATGCTGCCTCTCTGGCATGTCCAAAGTCCGGACTATAGATTATTTTTTTTTTACTTTTTGTTAAAAAAAAATAAAAGTTATGGAATATATGAACGGAAAGAAGTCCGGGTTACTGGACCTTTTTCCATTGGTATATTCTGGGATTTGCAACAGCACACTGGTTGGGCTGGCCAATCAGTGTGCTCATTTTCAAATATTAATGGGCAGTCATTGTATAATGTAAAATTAATAATTAGTTTGTTATTGTATCTTGGAAAATCTAGTTCCAGACACAGAACTTGACTGAAATCACTAAAAAGATTAGTCTGCACTATACAGGATATTATTTACCCTTTTTAATGACACATATCTTTCAAAAGATAAGAATGTTTGATTTTGAGAATATGATTTGATTTTGTCAAAAGGCTCAGGATGAAACTATTGAAAATTAAAGTATAAACTTACAGACCTGTACTGAAAGGAATTAGCTAATGATTTGAGCCTTGTAATGCAGAATTCACAGTGTGTTCATATTACACTTGTAAATACTACAAGGAAATGAAGCTTTTCACTGACACAGGTAAAATAACAATGGTCATATAAAATGGAGAAAGACAGGCAGCAACATCTGAGGCCTAATATGGCCATGGTGAGGAAAGACACGTATACCTCATATATATGACATAGCTGCTAGAGGTTACTGACAGAGAGGAGTGCAGGGAAACAAAAAGGTAAAGTATAGAAGACGGATGAAGAAATTCTTTTAAGATTCCATATTAATGAATGCATATTAGTGACAGGGAGATATTTATGGAAAGAGACATGACAAACGGATATGTAGAAGATGAGAGGAGCATTGAGCTTTGTGTTGTTATTTATATGCATATGATGACCCATGTGTGTGTGTGTTTATGTGCGTGTGTGTGTGTGTGTGTGTGTGTGTGTGTGTGTGTGTGTGTGTGTGTGTGTGTGTGTGTACACAGAACCACTCCATATAACCGAACATTTGTAATCTTGAGCATGTTTAACACCAGCAGAAATTATCGGAACTCATTTTATCACTTCTATCAGTGTTAAGTCCATGTAAGATTATGCAGTGTGGATAACAGTATTTGCTGTTATACGTAATTAGCAGTGGTTTGGGGGGTGCAGGGAAGCTAGCCCTCTCTGCAAAAAACATAAGTGCTTTGTTTTTTCAGTGTTTTCACTTTTGATGTTTTGGGATTGATCTTTAGCCATTTGAGATTTGTGAACTTCAGTGTTTTGAAGTACATCTTTGTACACATATACATGTTTACAGACCAATGAACCTCACTTACCTACCCTAACTTATTCACTTTCTGCTTGGGGATTGTCATCTGTAAAAACAACACTGTCCACATTAAAATGTATGGATACCTGCAAACCCACATATAGGTTTGTGGCCTACACCTCGCACTCTGTATTGCTTTTGCTTCCTATTGTGGCTGTGAATAATATACAGGGCTGGATACAGTGCACATCCGTGATATATGCATGCATTTTGAAATTTTACTTTCCATATAGATAAGGGCAATGAAACAAAATCTGATTCTGGAATCAGGTATAGCAGAATGGACCATTAATGAATGCTTGTGTGGATGCATGCCTTGCTCGGAGCAAAGAAAATCTTCATTTGGAATTACAGCCCTACTAATTACTGCTGCAGTCTTGGGACTGCATATATGCAATCCATAGTAAATGGATTTTAGGTTCATAGGTTCATAGGTAAGTACTAGGCTATCTGCCCAAGGGCATTTATAAGCCTAGCCAGAATGTGTTGGCTTATTGCCACCCACTTAGATTAATTCCCTGTGCCTCTGTCCAGCAGAGCCATTAGTTCTCTGCACCACTGTCCAGCAGAGCCATTAGTTCCCTGTGCCACTGTCCAGCAGAGCCAGTGCAGTGATCCCTGGGGTAAATTTTCTGTTTCCCATCCACCCGTCAAGGTTTCTCTTGAAGAGTGTTAGTGAGGGGCTCTGCCTGATGTATATTGGAATCCTGTTCCAAAGCATGGGGAGTCTCTGGGATAGGAATCTATCCCTCCAGCATGTCCTATTTATTGTTGTGGTGAGGTTTATATCTCTAGAGCGTGTAGCTCTCCGGGATTTGTTTTTTTTTAGGTGGAGCATGTCCATCAATTCTGGGTTGGACATGGCCTTATATGTCAGGTAGAGATCACCTCTGAGTAAGCGGTATGCAACCGAGTACAGCTGGAGTTTCTTGAGTCGGGCTGCATAGGGCATCTGTTTGAGGCCAGTAATTCTCTTGGTGAGGTACTTTTGTGGCCTTTCCAGCTGTTGCAGGTGTCTTGTAAGGTACATCCCAAATGGGGCATTGTATTCTATGATGGGTCTAATGAGTGATGAGTAGAGAGGCACAATAACCTCTTTTGTTCTAGATGTGAACCCTTTTGTGATTAGATGGGCCACATAGAAGGATTTTCTAACCACCTTGGCAATATGATTATCAAAGGAGAGATTACTATCTACTTGGGTCCCCAGATCCCTTATTACATTTTCTGTATTTAGGAGACTACCACCTATGTGGTAGTTCATGGGTACTTTATTTTTCCAAAGGGGATGACTAAGCACTTTTTGGCATTTAGCTTGAGGCCATGATTTTGACACCAGGTATCAGTCTCAGTAAGTCCCATCTGGAAGGTGTCTGTATCAGCCAGAGAATCAATTATGGCCCCTAGTTTGCAGTTGTCTGTGAACTTGGTCAGCCATAGTCCTCCTATGCTTGCCTGTACCTCTGAGAAGTATATACCCAACAGGAGGGGTCCTAGGACTGAGCCCTGGGGGATACCACTTGTAACCAGTTTATAGTCGGACATAGAGCCTGCAACTCTCACCATATGGGTTCTATCCATGAGCCAGTTGGCAACCCATCTCATGACGTAGGGGTTTATTTTCAAACTGGTGAGCTTGTCTATAATACTAGAATGGGGAATGGTGTTGAAAGCCTTTGCGAGGTCTAGGTCAGCTGTGTGGACCTCCTTTCCCTCATCTAATGCCTTGATAACTGTCTCAAAGAAGTCCACCAGGTTTAGAAGGCATGATCTGCCCTTAACAAAACCAAACTAGGTAGAGTTCAAGGTTTGGAGGTTCTCAATGTCTCTGTTAATGAGTTCCATGATGATGTGTTCCATAGCCTTGCAGACCAGGCTAGTCAGGCTTATAGGGCGATAGTTCCCGGAGTCCGTTGTGGCTCCACCTTTGTGGAGCAGGATAACTGTTGCTGCGCGCCACTCTGTGGGTACGTAGCCTGTAGAGAAGCTGAGTTTGAACAGTGTCTTTAGGTGAGGGGGTAGTTCATTTTGGAGCTCTTGTAAGACACAGCCTGGGACCCCGTCCGGTCCCATTGAAGCTGTGTTTTTGGCTTTGGATAGGGCTATTTTAACCTGTGTGTCAGTGATTGATGGGTCCCTACATTCTTCTGGTATGGTTATGGGCCCTTTAGGGGGTAAGAGGGGGTGAAGTTTGCACTAAACCTGTCTGCCAGAATGCTTTCAATATCAGCTGTTTCAGTGTATTTTGTGCCATTCTGCACTAACTCAGAGCAGATCTGAGAGTTTCCACTAAGGTTCTTGACATAGCTAAAGAACACTTTGTATCTTTGGAGTCAGTGGCAATCTTTCTTTCGAAACTAGCCTTGGATGATTTAATGAGGGATCGTAGTTTCTTGCTGATACTGATCAGGGATGTCTTTCCTTCTTGGGATTTTACTCTTTTCTGTACTAGTTTCCTCCTTCTGTTGTATAGCTTGTTTATGGCAGGGGTCCACCATAGGTTCATAGGTTCATAGTTTAGTACTAAGGTAACTGTCCTTGCGAGCCATTTTAAGCCTAGCCAGTTATCCCTTGTGAGACTTAAACCCTGCATCTTGTGTTTGTAAGGCAAACACCTTAACCATTAGGCCAACCTCCCAACCAGACTGGTTTCCTTTTCTTGGAGGAGTGAGTCTTGGTTTTACTTGGGATAGCATGATCCATGCATTCCTGCAGATGCTCATAGAGTGCCTTTGTAAAGATTTCAGCAGCTTGGAAAGCATTGTCCTTTAGCATGGGGGCTGTGAACCTTTCCACCTCAGTCTTAAGTAACGTGAAGTTTGCTTTTGAAAAGCTTTTCATGGTGGTTTCCTTGATTGGGGGTGGGGGTGGAATGTGGATATCCAGAGTGATTAGTCTATGGTCTGATCTAACCAGCAGGGGGGGTTGACCTCCGGAGTGGAACACCGGTCAACCTTGTTGGTGATGACCAGGTCCAATATGTTGTTCCCTCTGGTGGGGGTGTTGACCAGTTGATCCAGGGCATTCGAGTTTATAAATTCTAGGAAGTGTTGGGCAAGGGAGTTAGTACTTGAGTAGTTCTCCCAGTTTATGTTTAGGGTAATTGAAATCACCCAGTATTAAGGTGTTTGGTAGGACCTTCATATTTCCCAGTGTCTCCAGAAATGCGGAATGGGGGTCCTGGACCATGGTGGGTGATCTGTAGCAAGCTACAATTTGGATTGTAGCTTTGCCCATTGTTAGTTGCACATGGATGATCTCTGATGCATTGTGCTGCGCCACTAACCTGGAGGTGTGGGTATCCTTGATGAATATGGATACACCCCGCCTTTTCTGTTTCGGTCCTGGTTCTGTGGCCGAAAGGTATGGTATGAGTTATAGCCTAATAATGCTGGGGTGCTCTCAGGAGCCTTAAACCAGGTTTCTGTCACTGCACAGATGTTGATGTTCTTCATACTGAGGAGTGCCTCGAGTGCCTGCATTTTGAGGTTTAGATTTCTGGCGTTATGTAGCATTACCCTCAGTTTTTGGTTACTTGTGCTATTTATGGTGGTGGGTTTGTCTTTTGAGTATTGCCTAAAAAAAGGCACTATGGGGGTGGCAAGAGCCTTGGCCAGTATTCAAAAGTCTAAGGGTGACAGGTGCAAGCCATCTCTTGTGAAGCAACGTGGCTTGTCGAGCATGTCATCACAGGCAAACAGATACTGGATCCCCTTTGAATGATACCAGAAACTTAGCCAATTGTTGAAATTAATCATTTTTTCTTTATACTGTGGCATCATTCTTGGTGAGGGCAGGATGCTACTCAGGGTCAGGGTCATATTGGCCTGGGCTACATGATCAGAGAGCTCCTCCATGTCTCTTTTTATGTAGTCCAGGGAGGTACGTCTCAGGTCATTCACACCAACATGGACAATGACAGAGTTGTATTTGTACTTGTTCTGGAGTGACCTGAGAGCTTGTGTTATGTGGCGGATCCTGGCACCTGACAGGCAGCTAACTGTAACCTTCTCCTTGTCCAGCATAGTTAGTGGGACATCAGTGTGCCTGACTATAGAGTCACCTATTACTAGTGTGTTGGGTATGTTATTTTGCGTTAAGGGTTGTGATTGCGTGGCACACTGATTATGTGAAGTATGTGTTTCATGGTTGGTGATGGGGTGTGGAGGTTGCTTGGATATCTGCTTTGGAGGTCTCTGTTGCTTTTGCAGATTTTTATTTAGAGCCTCCGAGTATGTTTTCATGTATTCATGTGTATTATTTGCCGGTGTTGGTTTATTAGGTCTATGTGAGACTGGTGGTGTGTTGCAAGTATTACCCTTCTCCTCTTGACTGTCAGTTCCAGTCTTGGGTTGAGAGAGCTTTGCCTCCAGTTTGGCTGTATAATTGCATCCCTCGCATATATTAGTGTTTGGTGGTAGGAGGAGAGGGTTGTCTGTGTACATGTGGCAGTTGTAACATTGCCTCAAAATGCCCAGATTCACCAGTTGGACTGGAGAGTACACCAGAAACTGCCCTTTGGACATGCCTGAATAGGTAGAATAAGCTGTTTTTCTGATTGGCTGGTGGGGACGAATAGAGAGCCTTGTCCTTCTGGACAGTATAGGGGGGTCTAGTGCTAGGGTTAATTAGTGCTTGCTATGAGTTTTAAGCAAGTGCTTGACTGTGAAATGAATGGTTTGAGTGCTAAAGTTGAAGGCTTCTCTAGTTCCAAGGGAAAAATTGAAGAGTAGACTTTGTGAAGCTGAGAATAGTTTAACTCTAGCTAAATGGTGCTGCCAAGTGCACAAAACCGCACAAATGCATTTTTTATAGCAGGGAAGTGAAAGAAATAGAAATTAGCCCAAAATGGCTGATAAACTACTAACTTCTGGGCTGAAACCACTCCTCCAGGGACAGATAGGCTGCTCAAAGCTCCCCTCCCTCACAGGTGAACAATGAAACTTCATTCTATCCAAGTAAGGTATGGGCAACACAGAAACTTGTAACTCAGCCCTGGATTCAGCAATAAACTGAAAACTGGACTATACTAGTTCAGAAAGGCGGGTAACAAGTATATATATATATATCTTTTTCAGAAAATAGAGGAGATACAATCAAAAACAACACTTTAAATGCACAGAAAAGGCTATCGCACTTTAGTGTGTAGCCTACAACAATTCAACAGATTATTTAAACACAAAAATGACTTAATTCAAGTGCACGCAGCAAATAAGTACAATATGTAGCAATAACAAACTTTTTAAATGACAGATTCACTAAAAAAAAATGGCATTTTAGGTGGAATTAGTTAACACAGCAAGAAAATTAGAAAAGTGACATTTAATCACTCCAAAGTCACTCTTGTCTCTCTGCTGCTCCCCAGTAAAACCCTTAGAGTGTCACCACCAAATAGGTGTCTTTGTGAAGCATGACTGATAAATTTGTTTCAGAATTTTGTCCTTCCCCATGAGTTGAAGTGTTAGACTTGATTTTACATATGGGACCTTTCTGAGCAGTATTCTTTGTTTCATGAATAATCTATATGGTGGCATGTTCTATGCTATATGTGAAGCAATAAGTATCAATAATGGCATTTGGTCTAATTTGCCTGGCAATCTATGAAATTAGTTTTATTTTTCACATGTGTAAGTCTATCTCATTTGGGGTAAGGACAGCATCCCAGTCAATGGAATTAAGACTTTTTATGTAGCTGTCTTGCTTTACTGACACTTCTCCATCAATAATAGACAACTTGAGTCCTACATAAAAAATGGTTATGATCTTTATGGCCAAACTGAAAGGTAGCTTTTGTGTGGACAATAACTAAAGTAGCACAGCTTCCTTAGCCAAGACATGTAAAATCATCCACATGTTAGCAGAACACTTCAGTCATGTTATTGCTCCCCTTGAACCAGTAGAACATGGCAAGGTCACCCTGTGACATTCTTCCTTCCTGTTTAAAAATAATGCATTTCACTATGTCAAACCAGTATAGCAATCCAGCTATCAGGCCAGAAAAACACTTCGGGAATTTCCATAATTGTCTTATACATCTTACTCCAGGAAGTGGGCAGATACAAAGATCACAAAAGAGTTCAAGACTTCCATACTTTGGAAAACACATACTTGATGGCCATAGGGTGGAATTTCCACCGTTTTAACACATGTATGGCCAAAAGGAGACATAGCCATCCTGATGCACATATTGAGAAATATTTTGTAAATTCTTTTCTAGATGCAAGAGCAGTTTGGGGTGATATTTATTTATTTATTTATTTTTTTGACTGTGCACACCTACCTAGTAGAGGTACATTTTTGATCAGCACTATCAACTTCTAACAAAACATCATTATTTTTCTGGCTCTGTTTCTCATCTAGTTTTGTGACACATTTTGCAAACAGGAGTCTAATCTCTTCCTTTTCCACTATGAGTATCTTCTGGACATGATGTACCAAGAGACCTTTCTGTGCTGTCAATATTAGCTGGACAGACACATTTCATGTTATACCACCTGTTGTGTCTCCATGTCACTTTACCAGAATACCTTAACATTTCACCTGTATGTTGTAGCCCTTTTAAATCTGTTCACAAATATTATGGTTTGATCTTGTTTTGAAGATGAGGCTACTATCTCTCTATGGCATCCGTGGTTGCTTCATTCCATCAGTATCAAATTCAGCCATACCCACTTTGAAATTCTCCATTTAGTCTCACCATTGTCATTTTTATTAAATTTTATTGTCCTTTGTTTCTACTTACAAAGCATGGAGTGATGCATCCTTGCACAAATAATGTCACACCTCATAAATACCAGAGCCCCACCCTGGCTATTGATGATTGTGGGTCTTTTCCACTTTAAGCAGAAAGTCTTTTTGCAGTATACTTTGTCTCTTATTTATTTATGACCTTTCTTTTACAGTACAAAGTTGTTTTCATATTGCTCTTTGAACATTCAGACTCAGTAGGTACTCTCCCTGATACAAATAAAGCAGAAATATGTTCTACCACTGCTTGTGGCCCTTTCTATAACTGACAACACATCAATCACAAGAGATGGGAGCTTTGGTTTCTGACCATATGCAAGCTGATATAGACTGTAGCCATAGGCATTCTGCACAGTAATTTTAGCCACCATACTCCAAGTCAAATGCTGTTTCCCAGTCCCATCACTACTAGCCTTTACTTTTAACATTTTTCTGTTAGTGCTTGATGGTACCCCTGTAAAAGTCTATTGTTCTAAGGAATATAAGTCCCAGTGATCATAGCTTTAATGTTAAACTTGTTTGTCATATCTCTAGTGAGATGTGCGCATGACTCAGAAATCAATGGAAATGCTTCCCAACAGCAGCGACAGCCTTTTTTATTGAATTTGCCAGAAAAATTTTGCTGAATCAATGGAAATAATCCAGAAGTCGATCGAGAAACAGGAGAGTCAGGGAGATAATACAGCACAATGCTCCAATGGTACGGAGCAGGATTGTCAGTAATTGAGAGGCAAAGGGTCAGTAATTAATCTTTCTGACTTTGAACTAACTTCTGATGATATGTCTCTTTTTAGTAAAGGCTTTAACTTTATTCCATCTAATTGTGGTACGTTGGAGAATGCATTGACTGATTTGAAACTTTTTGTTCGAAAGTTAACTTCAAACTTAATATTTAAGAATACTGGGGAAATCCACTCTGCACACAGAAAATTGAGCGTTTTTGTACTGATAAGTCCTCCTTTATTAGTTGCATTTCAAAACATTTGCGAAAAGCAAATAAGAGAATGTGTGAAAAGAGAGAGTGTGGGAAACACTTTAATCTTTCTAAAGCTGAATATACTTCTTTGTTGAAACTACAAAAAGAATGGAGCATTGTCATTAACCAAGCAGATAAAGGGGGTGCCATAGTTATGCTAAATATATGAGAATATGTTGAATTAATGGATGATCTTTTAACTGATGCTACTGTTTTTTTCTAGAACTGATGCTAATACATTAAAGTCTTTACTGTTTAGATTTAATAGTTGTATTTATGAACTCCAGCTAACAGGAGATATATCATTAGAACTTTATAATTATTTTTCAATACCTTGTCCTGTCACCCCAGTCATATATGGGCTGCCAAAGGTACATAAAAGTTTGGCACGCCCTCCTATGAGACCAATTGTCTCTGGAAAGGGCTGGGTGACAGAATCTATCTCACTTTATCTATAAGATGTCTTGAAACCATTTTTGAATGAAGTAAATAGTTACATAAGAGACATAGGTGATTTTTTACAAAGATTGTACACTTGGTATAGTTCTGTTTCTAATACAAATTTTATATTTGTTACATTAGATATTAATTCATTATTTACCATTATTCCCTATGAATATGGGATTCTGGCAGTTCATGAAAATATGCTTAAATATGGAAGGTGTACTTCTAGAAGAGTAGAGACCATCTATGAACTATTAGATATTTTCTTACGACCAATGTCTTTTTATTTGACAAACAAATATTTTATCAATCATCAGGGGTAGCTATGGGACCTTCTGTAGTTAACACCTACGTGAATTTGTCTTTGGGCAAATGGGAATATGAATTTATATTTAATGAAAACACGTGGTATTATGAAAAAAAATTATTCTTTAAGAGATTTGTGGATGATGTCTTTATGTTATGGAATGGCACTGAATAAGAACTATGTGACTTTGTTTCTTATTTAGACACCACCACTAATTTCCTGAAGTTTAAAATAAACTATTCTACAGAACAAATACAATTCTTAGATGTGTGTGCTATTAACAATGGTAGCAAAAAAGATTTACATAGAAAAGAAGTTCAAGCTAATAGATACCTTCATCGTAGAAGTATGTATCCTGTTCGTATGTTCAGGGGCATTGCTAAAAGTCAGTTGTTAAGAGTAAGTAGGATTAATACAGACTTAGAAAGATGGAATAAACAGACTATGGATATGCTTAATGACTTTAGAGAGAGAGGCTATGATGAAGACCTAGAAAATGCTATGAAAAATGAAGAAGTTGGTGAAAGAGAACGTAAACCTAAACCTTATTTTTCTAATATTGAAGCGGATATAGCTAGAAATTTAGATGAAAGAAGTATGAATCTAAGGTATGTTATGAATTATAGCAGAGCATCTTCTGCCATAACTGATGTAGTTTTTAAGAACTGGGAGATTTTACAAGTGATGCCTGAACTAAAAGAGCTCATAGATGAGAAGCCTCACTTTGCTTTTAGGAATTGCAAAAGCTTAAAACAAAAGTTATGCTATAAGGACATGGATACACATATTTTTCCTAATAATATGAATGAGAACGGTACTTTCCCCTGTTTAAACTGTTGCAGTTGTAAGTTCATTGCTTCTGCCACTGAATTTGTACATCCAGTAAATAAGAAGAAATATTTTCTTAAGTATTCAGATACATGTAACACAACTTATATAGTGTATTTGGTGAATTGCTCTTCATGTTCTTGTTTTTATATAGGCAAATCAACTACAAGGTTGAGAGAGCGAATCATAGAGCATCAATCAGATATTAGACGAAATGTACAAATGAATCCACTTGCTAAACATGTGATGGACTGTGGTTTAAATCATATATTTAAGTTTAGAGTAATAAAAATTTTGACCAAAAGTATAAGGGGAGGTGATCACAATAATAAATTAGAATAAATAGAATATGAATGGATTTTATGCCTAAGGGCAGATTTTTATCCAGGCTTGAATACAATGATTACTTTAAAGCCTATTTTAAAGCTTAAACAAATGAGCCTAAAGTGATGTTTGTTATGCTGTGTTTTTAAAAGTGAGTTTTGTAAATATCTCTAATTACATCATTATTGAATTCATCCCCAGTGACATTGAATAACTTATGAGATGGGCAATGCTTACTTATTGCATAATTAATGCATTTATTTATAACTTCTGATGGTTTCTTTGAAGCTGTAATACTGCCCTTACTGAAGCATGTAAAATGGTCAGTGACATGAAGCTACTATGTGCCAGGTTCGAGTACGATTAGAGCAACTCTGTCATGTACTTAAAGGTTAGAGGCATGTCAGCAGTGGGCGTAGGCTAGGTCTTCTCTACCACAGGCAAACAACATGACTGTCAACAGGCTATTCATACCTCTCATCCATCAGACATTGAAAATAGAAACAAAGGCTCTTGAAAACTAGATTAATCTATCTAAACATTTGGACATCTAATTAGCATACACTTTGAATATCAAATAGCATATAACTCTTCCTGCTTTTAGCAGGAATGTGGGAAACTACTCAGAAATGCTTGTTTAAGAAACAGAAAGTGACAGAAATTATGGAAAATATAAGCGCATTAAAAAAAGACTGCAACATCTTACTGAACTTTATTACAAAAGGTCTACCATATAAACTCATTTTTTTCTTCAGAAAAAGGGAGATGTAAGATGTTTGTTCTCTTTATTTAAATTATTGTTGATACTAGTATGTTGACCATGTAGCTTGATTTCATGTGTACTGCACAGCTTCAATAATCACGTGATAAAGGAAAGTCCAGAAAATTGTGTGAAGGGGTAAAACAAGACTGAAAATATGGACATACCCCCCATATAGGGACATCCTAAATCAGTCCTGAAAACAGGAAGGTTCTTCCAAATTAGGGAAATCATAAATCAGTCCTGAAAATAGGAATGTCTCTCCAAAATAGGGACAGTTGAGAGGTATCGGATATAAATATGTTTAGAGTCTTTATTTCCTGAACTACAAAGACATTTCTTGAGTCTATCCACAGACATGTGTCCAAACTGAAATGTGCAGTTTTGTTAAAGTTTCTGTTTGTCCTGTCTGTTAATGTTCTCTGAAATTATGAAGACCTCATCCTCATACTGACACTCTTTAAGAACTCCCTGTGTAATATTAGCACAATATTTCTTAAAACTTGATTGCTTTGTCATTTTCCATGTAAAGGAGTGCTACTGAACTTTATAAGGATATCTAACCTAACAACAAAAGTACCTCCGATGGAACAACTTCCATTTCAATATCATTCTTAACTAGTCTTACTTTTATATTTTTGCTACTGCTCTCCCATCTCCCATTCTCAGTTTTCAATCTCTTCTCTACACAAACCACTTAACTGCGATGAATTTTGCAAAACATCCTTGATTTGCCTCACATTTTTGCTGTAATCATCATATATATTTTTGTTTGTTTGAAAAATCACTGACAAGTACATTCAATCAGTGATGACACTCATTTTAGTTTCAAACTTATTACTCAGAAAGTCCTTGTGGATGCAAAACCTGATGGTCTATTAGCTGCTTTTTTTAGTGAATTGCTGTAATATTTAAAAATTGTCTCCAAATTTGGGTCTTTGGTTCCCCCATTATTTTTGTTTTTCAACAGAACTCTTGCACAAAGAAGTTAAGAAGTATGTTTCCACATCATCTGACTATCCAACCATTTTTCTACACAAAGAAAGTGTGTGTGTGTGTGTGTGTGCACATGCGTGCACATATGGCATCAATCACATCTGATGAGTCTACTACAAAAATCTCTGCATCCTAACCCATCTCAGGCAAAAAAAAAGTTGCATTCTTCTACATCTTCAGTTGTTTTGCTTTCTTTTTATTTTAATTTGTTTAACTCTATTTGGGCAATCCTAAGCGCAGTAATAGGTGTTCCAACACACATAATTTTTGGATTATCTGCCATATTTATCTAATCAATTCATACCTGGTAATGTCACTCTCACTGAGCTCCTCTGTCTGCCCAGCTTGCCACTTCATTTCTGCCAGGTATGTTGTGTTCTTATTTAACCTTGATGCCTCCTGCAGTGCCTGATGAAAAGTGCAGTTTAAGCCTGACTTCATTGAGGTAAGTTTAACTTCAGAGCATGCTGTTAATGTTAACTGTCCTGGGAAAATTTGTGAATACCCATGCAATCTTCCAGATGCTGTTTTAAAGAAGGTAGTGTATTACATTGCTTAATTTAGTAAAGTCTATTGTCAATATAGCCAACACTGGGTATTAACAAATACTTGTTAGAATTGTGATTTTTCCAGCATTACTGTATTACCAATTGTGTTAATTTATTTTTAAATGACTTACAGAGTGGCAAAAAGTCCAAAGAATCCTGATTTTAATGTGACTATAAAATATAAAATATCACATTTTAAAAATTCCCATCAGACTATCACATCATCTTCTTTTTTTGTCCTTTCAAGATGCATTGCACTTTACTTATGCACTTATTTTGTTGTAGAGGTTTTGTTTATCTCATGTAACACATATCGTTTGTCACCATGCTATAACAAAAGGTTATAATCAGATTCTAAGGCTGCAGAAGGGAGCACTTACATTGTGGTTTGCAGAAGTCTGCCAAACTCCAGTAAAAACATGATTAAACTTAAAAAATGGCAGACATTTAATTAGATTTGTGTTTGTGCTCAGGATAGCAAATTGCCTCACACTGCCCAAGGTAATTACTGAAATCCTCAAATTAATTCATGTCAGTTTTCAATGCAAAAGTTAATAACAACATTCATCTGTGTCTCTCAGTATTGTTTCTCTGCTCCTAATAGGGCTTAAAGTGATAAGCAGAGTCTGAATGCAGTTAATGTTCAGTGGCAGGCACTTCAATCTAGCTTTAAGGCAAAATTACAGTTGTGAAGAAATAAATGTTCCCTGCCTAAGGGTTTTGTTTTAATTCATGTGTAGAAAAACGTTTAAAATCACATCTTTACAAATAACCCTGCAAGAAAACTGTATACATGTGATGAAGAGATGGCCTGACCTTGTTTTTTTTCAAAAATACAGTGCTATTATGTGAAACCTTTTGTCTCGGTTACTAAGATGTCATTGATTGTGAAACCTCAGTCAAGACATTTTAATCTCTCTGTGTCTGAATTTTAATAGGCAGTCTGTTTTGCTGAATCCTTATTTGCCTGAAAATTACTTCACTGTCGTGATTTCCCAGAAGACTCTTAGGAATGAACAAAACTGCAACATCTTTTATTCAGAACATGGGAATACATTAGGTGAATCACTCACCAGACAATAAAGAGATACAAAAGTTATTACAATGGCTAAATGTCTGCAAAAAGTGTCAGCGGTATAGCTTTAAATGTTAAAAGACCTCAAGAGACACAAACTATAGAATATTGAACCAAAACTCCATCTTAGGACCTACTACCTCACATGTTATGATAGGAGAGATGGAACAATCTCAGAAAAATAGCCATGTTGATAGATAACTCATTCAACAGAGATATAGATAAATGATAGAAAGATAGGTAGATAGACAGACAGACAAATACACAAAAGGTGTATACAGACACACACACACACACACACACACACACACACACACACACACACACACACACACACACTCTCTCTCTCTCTCTCTCTCTATATATATATATATATATATATATATATATATATATATATATATATATATATATATGTGTATATGTGGGTCTACTTTGACCCATCGAAATTACACTTTAGCAAAACTTAGTTTCATGTGTCTGGTTTCACAAAAGTGCATTTATCCAAAAATGCACATTCGCGAAACTACTATGGGGATTGTAACCCACAGTACACCAAATGGGTGATGTAAACCAAGATAACAATTACAGACATGTCTCCCCAATGTGGATTGGAACCCACAGCACACCAAAATTTAGACAGACTGTCTGATTGCCTTACAGGTCTAACTAACAAGCAACAAGCACTTAATTTTAAAAAACAGGTACTACAGGTTTTATTAGAATTCCTACAGAGAACGGATGAATATGGAAACTTCAAACACTTATTGGACATTTTATTGTAAAGAAATATCAGCTATCAACACATAACTGAAAATATAACTGTAAGCAGTTAGATAGGCATTCCTTTTTAGCTTAAATAAACATCTGAGTACTTTACTAGGAGGAATAAATTAAAGATGTTGTGTATGGGTTTTTATTTGAATGCATAATGGTGCAATAGGTGAAGGGTGCAGTCACCCATGACCTAGACTCTATAGGCGACAGTAATACACGAGAACATTGGTTTGGCGAAATAATGTTGTTAGATGTTTTAAAACAAATGTATATCTACAGTGGTCATAATTATGGATATTATAGGTTCATAGGTTGATATTAGGCTATCGGCCCTAGGGCCTATACAAGCCTAGCCATAACAATTCCCTGGCTATTTCTTCCCAGAATATTTACTTCCCTGGTCCCCTGTCTAGCAGGGTGACTGACGTGATCTCCGGGGTGAATTTCTTATCTCCCATCCAATCGCCAAGGTTCCTTTTGAAAAGGGCCAAAGAGGCACTCATCTTGACATGTATGGGCAGTCTATTCCAGAGTATGGGGAGTCTCTGGGTCAGGAACCTATCCCTCCAGCATGTTTTGTTCATGGTGATGACCAGGTTTAGATCCCTGGAGCGTGTGGCTCTGAGGGATTGGGATTTCTTTAAGTGAAGCATGTCCAACAGCTCTGGGCTTGACATGGCCTTGTATGTTAAGCAGAGATTGCCTCTGAGTAGGTGATATGCGACAAAGTATAGCTGGAGTTTTTTTAGATGGTCAGCATAGGGCATCTGCTTTAGGCTTGTGATTCTTTTAGTGAGGTACTTTTGTGGCCTTTCCAGTTGTTGCAGATGTCTTGTGAGGTACATACCAAATGGGGCCTTGTACTGTATAATGGGTCTAATGAGGGATGAGTATAGTGGGACAATGACCTCCTTTTTTCTGGATAAAAAGCCCTTAGTGATAAGGTGTGCCACATAGAAGGATTTCCTGACTGTTGTGGCGATGTGGTTATCGAAGGTGAGACCACTGTCCACCTGTGTTCCTAAGTCTTTTATCACACCTTCGGTGTTTAGTGTACTGCCACCTATGTGGTAATTCATGGGTACATGTTTTTCCTAAAGGGGATAACTATACATTTCTTGGTATTGAGCTTGAGCCCATGGCTCTGGCACCAAGCATCTGTTTCTGTAAGGCCCTTTTGTAGAATATCCACATCATTTGGGGATCCAATAATGGCTCCCAATTTGCAGTAATCTGTGAACTTTGTTAGCCAGAGTCCCTTAGTGCTGACCTGTACTTCAGAGAAGTAGATGCAAAACAAAAGTGGTCCCAGGACTGAACCCTGAGGTACTCCACTTGTCACTTGTCTGGAATTGGATTTTGAGTCGGATACTTTTACAGTGTGGGTTCTGTCAGTAAGCCAGGTGGCAACCCACCGAATGACGTAGGGATTAATGCCCAGCACAGTAAGTTTATCTATGATTCCAGAGTGGGGGATGGTGTCAAAGGCCTTGGCAAGGTCCAGATAGGCTGTTTGGACTGCCTTGCCCTCGTCCATGGCTCTGGAGACTGATTTGAAAAAGTCAATCAGGTTGAGGAGACAAGATCGGCCCTTTATGAAACCAAACTGGTTGGGGTCCAGTGCTTGAAGGTTGACAATGTCTTTGTTTATAAGTTCCATGATAATGTGTTCCTTGGCTTTGCAGATCAGACTCATCAGACTGATGTGACAGTGGATCCCCCCTTGTGGAGTGGGATAACTGTAGCTGTGCTCCACTCATTGGGCTTAAAGCCTGAGGTGATGCTATGATTAAACATGACACTGAGGTGAGGTGCCAGTTCATTTTGTAGTTCATGTAGTACACAGCCCGGGATGTTGTCTGGTCCCATGGATGCTGTATTCATAGGAGAGTACGTTTTTTAACTGTGCGGCCATGATTATTGGAATTTGGCAATCTTTTGGTATTGAGATGGGCCCTTTAGGGGGTGAGGGGGGTGAAGTCAGCACTGAATTGATCTGCCAGGATCTTGGCAATATCCTTGGGATCAGTATATTTAATGCCATTCTGTTGTAGCTCAGAGCAGATCTAAGCCTTGCCATTTAGATTCTTGACATAACTATATAATGATTGTGGTTGTCCTTGGAATCTTTGGCAATTTTATTTTCATAACTAGCTTAGGAGGAGTTTATGAGGGATCTCAGCTTCTTACTGAGGGTGGTAAGGGAGTATTTTGCATCCTGGGATTCCCCTCTTTTCTGCAACAGTTTCTTCCTTCTGTTGTATCATTTGTTTATGACAGGGGACCACCAGATTGGCTTACTTTTTTTGGAGGAGAATGTCTTGCTTCTATATGGAATGGCACAATTCATGTACGAGTGGATGTGCTCATACAGTGCCTTAGTGTAGGATTCAGCAGTCGAACTTTCAGTTCCCATCTACATGGGTGTCATGAAGTTTTTCACTTCTGACTTGAGTAGCATGAAGTTAGCATTGGAGAAGTTTTTTATGGAGGTTTCCCTACTGGGGGGTGGGGGTGGGATGTAGACATCAAGGGTGATTAGTTTATGGTCAGACCTGACCAATGCGAGGGTGACCACTGGTGTGGAGCATCGATCTCCCATGTTGGTAATGATTGTTAAATAACTCAATAATATTGGAATCAAACCCACAGTTATAAGGACAGTAATTATTAAGTCCATTTAATTATCATAAGCTAATTGTCACAGAAGCTACTAAACAATTATAGAAAAATCTATCTATTATATAGATAGATAGCTAGATAGATAGATATAGTTACAGATACAGATATATGAGCCAAAGATATATCTATAACATCCCTAGGAATGTTCCGATATATGTAGAATAGTGGCAATTACTGTAGGGATCCACAGGCTATCTTTACACCTCTGTGACACTCCTTCAAAGCTCCTCCTTATCCATCTGATGCAGGTCATCATAGTGGTGGTGAACCTGCACTCCAGTGGGGTAGATCCATGTCCTTCTTCATTACTTCCTTACGTTCTGGTTCCGTATGTTTTTCATGGTGAAGTTCCTAAGTCTGTCTCTCATCCTATGCTCAATCTGGTGTATGCAGTCAATATTTGAGTCATCTCCTCATCAGTCCAGCTGGGCACATGAGCACATGTCAGCCTCCTAGAAGTAGCCATCATGATCCACAAGTTGAAGATCTCTGAAAAATACAATCCCAACAAAATTCTCACTGGGGTACCACTCAGTTTGCAGTTAGCAATGGTCCGATGTGTAAATGTATCAAAATTAATATTTGAAAAGGGCGCTGATGTCATTCTATCACATCACTGGAAGGAAAAAGGCATGTGTCACACATGATACTGTTTATCTATGCCTATTGGGTGTTTACACAAAACACCTGGGTGTTTCAGTGCATTAAGCCAGTTTACACAGAGGTATGCTAATTGGATCCCAAAAACCTGAATATTTAATAAACCTCATTAATTATGTATGGCGCAAAAGGTACTTAAAGGTGGGTGCGCATTAAGTGCACTTTGACTCTATGATTTAGAGTGAGAAGTACATTGGCAATTTGTAACATTTCAGTTATGGTGATTATTTACCCTCTTCAAGTCAGTCATTCACAAAGGTACCTGTTTAAATTACTTTTTACTCAAAATATTATCTTTAACAGAAGTTGTATAAATTACTGGAGTGATGTTGATTTGAAATTTATGCATACAGGTGTTGCTATTTTAAACAATTGATTTCAGTTCCATATGCAGTTGTATATACAGATTTACATTGCAAATGTTAACGATATGTAAAGGCAGATTTACGGGTCATCCACAATTCTTACTGGTAATTCCCTGCACTATGTGGTATAACTACAGAAACCTACGGATTTTGACACTATCCATATGTACTATGTTGTGCTGATATTATGGATATTTCTTAATTCATGTTTCCTAACAGCTGTTAAAAACGTGCTGTTGCTGTTACAGATATTTCTTCAATGATGCTTGTTGACAAAGTAGTTATCACTACTGGCTCAATATGCTAAGGATCCATACTCTCTGTGGCCTGCCTATGGATTTTGAGGTTTTCAGACACTTTCTGTAAGTTGTTACATTGTTACATACTGCAGTATCTTAATGTGAAATGCACGCAGACTCTTATGGTATGATGCTGCTGTCTTTGGACATCCATTCAGCATATATGTAGTGTAAAGGTTCTAATCCCAATCATGATTGCTAAAAATATAAAAAGTTCTGTTGATTTTACAAATGTTAGGTAGGTATTGTGACGTTTTACATGTGATGTAAGTATTTGTCATAGACAGTGTTATACAGACCTTTGCATTGCACAGAAATGCATACTGTTTATGTTGGCATATGCTGACCACAGAATCAACTGCATAAGTGGGCTGAGACAGGAATATTACCATGTGTGTATGACAGTCTTTCAGATGGCCAACCATCCTAGGGGTGACAACTTTTTCCCCAAGGAATTAATCGATGCTCTCCAGCACAAGGATGTAGACTCCTAGGCCATTCTGGCAATACATTTTGAAGACAGGAAATCTGGACCAACCTCAACAATATGATAAATGCAGCTGGAGGCCATAACTGATCCTGTGATGCCTGTAGATGCTGCTGCTCAGACATGATCCTTTGTGCAGTTGACAGACTGAGACATTACGAGAGATTGAGGGACCCCTCCCAATGACATCACATTTCTTGCCTCACTGCATACAGCAAAAGAGGAGTGACACATCCCCAGGGTGGGACTGAAGCTGCAGTTCCAGGACAAACAGGTATGTCTTTCTTTCCATTACATGTCTTGATATAGAGACAATTACTGCATATTGCTGTAGCATGCATAGTCATGTATTGTTGTTTCTGATTTACAGCAGCAGAGTTGAGCCATGAACACGCATCCACACATGGTAAGGATGGTGAACATAATTCTAATGAGATGTATGTATACAACAGAAGTACAGACAGAGTAGTCCAAACAACATATGTAATGCTGTTCGTGTTAATATTCACAGGTCCCTCTACTTTGGGAATTAATCAGGGAATGTCAGGTAAGTGTCTCCATGCTGTTACTGTGACCACTGCTTTGTTATTGCCTCAGCCTCATTTCATGCTGCTGTTTACTGTCATATTTTTATTTTCCCTAACACTGTACACTACAGATACATCCAGTGGGGCCCCAAGCCATGCAGGTTCAAGTTCAGATAGACCAAGAATGTTACAGCAAAATTGTCATAGCTTGCATCAATGTGTAGCACACATCTGATACATGACATTTCTGTCAATATTTGTCAACACAGGCCCATCCGGTGTACATTTGCAAAACCATCATTTGAATATCTGTAGGCCATGTTACAGTGCTGTATATGTGCTGTTGTCAGTATTGTTTCTGCTAAATACTGACTGTGTTGTCTTTCTCTTTACTTTCCCACTACAGGATCCATGGTACAATCCAAAACCTCTCCACAGCAGGAGTCTGTCATTGGTATGCTGTTAACTATGTTTCATATCTGTCATTGCTGTTAATCTTGTTGTTGTCCACCATTTATACTGTGTCCTTCTACCCATTGCTAGGCTAGTCTGCATCAACCTTATTGAGTGCACATATGAGTGGAATGCGTATGTCAAATACTCTGAGTGTTTTAACTATGTTCATCTGGTTAATGGTGGCAATGATGTGATCACTAATGCTGTTTTCTTTCCCCTACAATAGTTGAAGTTCATGCCATTTCAACAGCAATATTTTCTCATGAAGGATTGTCAGGTGTGTGTTTTTGTGTTCCTCACATATGTCATATATACTGGACTTGCAACCACATGATATACTCCATATATGTAGATTCTATTAAATATACACACAGTAGGTATCATGTAAGGTCAGTATTACTTGTAACATTGCCTTGAGATATACATGTCATGTGTCTTTGATGCTATCCACCACATGATGTGTGCACATTGTCCTGATCTGTGTCTTTGTATATTGTAACACATCAACTATATGCATCATCCATCAGCCCATCCAGTGATCACAGTGTGGTTTCAAATGTTTCTCAGCATGACATTAAGGCCCCTATACACAGGACCTTGACATGTTGGGAGAGTCAATCCAATGTGTTGATAGTGATGTTGCTGCAGCTGTGCCCGATGATGTGGAGGCCAACTTGTCTAGTCATTCGGAAGATGATGGCACACGGGATGTTGAACAGGGTGAGGCCACTGAATGACAGACCGCAGCTGAGACCAGTGTTGATGGCAGTTCCCCACAGCAACCTGAAACAGAGTGCATCCAACAGTGTGTCACAGTAGACATAGGTGAGCAGATGTTGTGCATTGTCAAGTGTCAGAGGATGTCCACCTCCTGCTGCAGGAAAATAAACAGTCAAAGCAATGGTATTGGTCAAACACCCATTCACTTGCACGTGCCACAGATTTTGTGGCACACCAGCTACATGTGATGCATGAAGGACAAGAGCACAGACACGGTGAGATAAAGGCTGCATTGGCTGCTAAGAATGAGAGTCTGCAAGCTGTGGCATGGTCAGTAGAATCCCTGGCCTCTACAGTACTGCAGTGGTGCAAGACTACTAACATGATTCTGTGTTATCTGACGGTGCTCAGCAGAATTGCAACATGGGAGTGACAGGTCACCTGTTTGAAGAACCACCATTGGCCATAGAGTCATCAGTGTCTGTGGTCCAACCTGCACAAAGTCCAACTGCTGTCCCCTCTGTTGTGGTCCTGCCATTCACAACAAGGCCTTTGAATTGCAGTCATGCTCTTTCACCTCAACTTGGTGTTCTCACGCCATTAATCTCCTCTGTGGAGCAACCAGAACAACATGTTTTTGTACATGGTCAGGTCAGAGCTGACCATTGTGTGAGACATCAGGGAGGTTGCCTTAGACATTGGATGTTGAACAGGGTGAGGGCAATGAAGGACAGATCCCAGTTGAGGCTGCTGCTGATGACAGTTTCTCACAACAACCTGAAATAGAATTCATCCAACAGTGTCACAAACATGTGTCCAACAGTGTCATAAAAATAGTTGGCTCATATTTTTGAATTATCACTTTACTGTGAAATATTTGTCTGTGACTATTAAGCATTTTGCATTATATCCTGTGTGGCTTCTCTTTTTTCATGTCATTATATTGTAGAGATAGGAATGTGTAGCACTGATGTGTGTCCCTTGCTGTTGTCCATACAGTGATTCAACAATCTGAGTGTGTATGCATACCTGTGTCAGCTGTGCCCTGGGTTGATGATCCCTGTTGTGACACATTTACATATATTCATGTTGTAATATATGATGATGATGGTGTTTTGTCTGATACTCAGTGTGTACATCTATTGATTAATTTCCATTAGAAGCAATCTGTGCTGTAGTGGGACAACACCTGAACATCAGTGTTTAATCTGTGTACTCGTGCCTGTGGCCTGTCATGACACAAAGTTGTGGTCAGATGCTGCCGTTTTGCCTTGGTCTGCACTTGTGGTTGCAGCCTGTGTTGCCTATGCCTGTGTCTTGTCCCCTACATGCTACTGATCCTTTTCTAATACCTGTAGGATGTCCGCTTCAGACATCTGGGATTCATGAGATAGTTCACCCACATCTGTGGTGGAAGACTGGCATGTGCCCTTGTTAGCATGCTGTTTAGCATAGCACACTCCATTGTTATCTCTGCTGCTTTCTCTGGTGTCTATTGCAGTGCACCGCTGGATGTGTCCACACATCTGAACTGAGCTTTCAGTACACCAAACTCATGCTCTATTGTATTTCTGGTTGTTACATGCACTCTATTGTAGGCCTTCTGTGCAAGGTTGGATGGTTCATGGTATGTTGTCATTAGCCATGGCTCCAGTTGATAACCACAGTCAACTGTTGTGGGGAATGATAACACATTTGGTCAGAATGGATTTTTAAGGTATATCCTTAGCTTACACCCTAGCTGTGTTCCTGTACTTACCCAGTAACAGTTCCTCACTTTTATCACCTTACTGGAATGCAGCCATGAAAACTTTCCCTCCAAATTACAGCATCATGAACACTCTCAGAATGTGTTGCCATGATGTCTGTTATGCTGCCATCTGCTGCATACACAACTTGGCAGTTGATGGATGGCCAGCTCTTTCTGTGTATATAATGGCCTGCATCAGTGTGTACTTGTGTCTTGATAGCTATGTGTGTGCAGTCCACTGCAGTACAGGGCAGGGTTGTTTGTGATGCTGTAAAACTTATGCATTACAGTTGTCCACTCCATGGGAGTGGATGGAAAGTGTATGTAGTCATCCACTTTGCTGCACATTACTTCCTGGAATTTTGCCAGGATCACAGCTTTCTGTGATACTTCCACATCAACTACCATGCTGCTCAGAAATGTTCCAGATACAAGTATACCCAGGCTGAGACACACTTTGGTTTCAGAGAGGATGGGGTTTCCTGGCAGGATCTGTATAGACACATGTGGGGTACACATGTTGCAGACAGCCTGCACCAGTTTTCTTTCGGGTCTATATTAGAACACTGAAGTTTCAAAATTTTGAGTGTTCTAATATTAACCCATTTTCAGCGAACACTGAAAATATCGAAGAAACAGAAAACTGAATTTTTTCCTAAGGAAAAAATTTGGTTGTCCGTTTCTGTTGCTTCGGTATTTTCAGCACTGTGGTGGAAAGTTACGGGTCAGGTTCAGGTAAGTGCACGATTGTGTGGACGTGAGGGTTAGGGTGGGTTAGGTGAGTTAGGGTTAGGGCGAGGGTCAGGTAAGTGTGTGATTGTGTGGACATGAGGATTAGGGCGGGGTAGGTGAGTTAGGGTTAGGGCATGGTGAGGTGACTGTGTGATAGTGATGGACTTTAGGGTTAGGGTGTGGGTTAAGGTAAGTGGATAGTTAGTGGTGTATCTATAGTTTAGTGTAGGGTTAGGTGTAAGAGTTTAGGTGTATGTGTGTGGATTGCTGTTTGTTTGGTGTGCTTGTGTTGTGTGTATGTGTTTTGGAACAGCACATTTTTTCCCTAGGAAAAAATTTGCTGTTCTATATGTTCGATGTTTTAAATTTTCGATGACTAGGGTTTGATATTAGAACACTCGAAGTTTTGAAACTTCGGTGTTCTAATATAGACCCTTTTCTGTCTACCTGGTATCTGTCATTTATTTGCTGGTCTGTCATCAGCTTTTTTCTGACTCTAGCTGGCTGCCTTCTACAATGCACAGTCAGAGCCTCATTTATGGTTTATATTACTGCTGTCTGCTGCAGTGCATTAACAGCAGGTTACATTTTTATATATTTTTCTAATCTTTTTCTATGAATTTCGCCGAAATCTATAGTATTCACTTTAATTTCTTCTGGTCCATAAAGCATACACCGAGGATTTCAGAAAATGACTAGGCATGGTAGCTTGTTGCATTAAATTTGCGTTGTGTGTGCACGATGTGTTTTGGAATCAGACCGGCATGTGTGAAATCCTTAATTATCCTATGTTATATCTTATTATTTGGACTGCCTTCAACGTGTCTTCTGAAATCATGTCTGCAGTAGGTACACTGAAGTCTTCCTTTGGTGTGCTGCACTGTCAGCAAACAACTTCTCCAAGTTTTATTGAATCTGGCCCTGTGATTAGTTACCTGTCTTAATCTCTGTCAGTGGTTTACTATTGTTAAACATGACAACCAAGACACCATTAATCAACTAAGAGCTAAATTTTAACTTTTGCAGGAGAGCAGGTTTTGAACATTACCTAAGTGATGGATTTATCAGTCTAATTCCTGGATCACGTTGCTCATGGTGAGAGTGAGGCTGTTACAACAGATGATCAAACATCAGAGTATACTGTCAGTGTTAAACTTTGCCTTGTACCTAACAATGGATACCATTATAAGGGATATTTGGTCTCCATTGTTAGAAGCAGCCTAAAAGGAAGAGGTCACTTACACCTTTCAATAAAGCCATGACAGGACAAACATATACTTGAAAAATTATAATCCAAGGTTGGCTTTCAGGCATAGGAGGAATGGATAATCATGGTTCAGTTAGTAGCCTGGCCCATTGGAGGAGAATGATAATTGTAGTCACATCTTCCAGTGAGGACTGTTGGGGAATGTGTGTCCCAGGATGCATGTCCTGTGTCTGATCCCTAATGGACACTATAAACATGAAGTAGGTATTTACTTACAAGATGATTGAGGTCTTTGGGGATAATGTCATTCTCTAAAGTGGTTGAAAAAGCCTGTATACTTACCCATTAAATGCTGTTGAGCCTGCCAGTGTAGGAGTCAGCTGCAACTTATGAGAACAAGGACATTGTAGGCCTTAAATTAAAAATCCCTCTGATGTCTGTATGGATAGCAAGCATGCCAAGGCCATGTTATTGTTGGAGCCTTCCTGTGTCCTGAAAGAGTGCTCTTCAAACTATCTGGAGATATACAGAGCTGAGTATATTTTTCTGGCACTTCAGAGTTGTGTACTGGTAACTATTGTTTGACTAATTTTATATCATTGCTGGCTGACTTCAGAGTTGTGCACTGTTATTTTTACTTCACTGTATAGTTTTTCAGATCTCTGCTGAAGGTGTTGGTTTTCCCATACCCACTCTCCCTATTCCTGTGTTGTTGTTTAAATTTGGAAGTTTTTGCAGTTGCCCACCCCCACTGTAGATTTGATCTGGGACACTCCCCCCAGTCCCATCTCTACCTCATTCTACCTAATAAACTCCTTCTGCATTGTTTTTAGTCATTTTTAATTTAATTGCATTTTTTAAACTTTTTAGTCTAACATTGCTACATACTCAAGTGTGCTAGCTTGCACTGTATTTGAATGGTTTTGACTGCTGTTTTAGCTACTTTTCTGTATACATATATATATATATATATATATATATATATATATATATATATATATAAAATACATTTCCTGTAACTAGTGTACTCCAGATTAAGATTTGCTGTATCCAGGACTGTATGTAAGCTTCTGAGCCCCCCCCCCCAAGCTTTCTGTGTTGGAGGGAAGCCTTCTAGCTTATTAGTGGGAGTGGTAAGCACTAGGTAACCTATCTACCACATAAGGAGTGGTTCTGGCCCAGAAATTGTAGTTTTTGGCTGTTTGGGCAGTTTTTCCATCTCTCTCAACTTTCTGATTTAAAAGCCCACAATTGCACTTGTTTCCCCCCATTTCCTGTAACTAGTTTAGTCCAGATACAGATTCTTACTTTTAGCACTTGAATTTGCTTATTCATGATCAGCACTTGTTCAGAACTTGTAAGCACCAAATAACCTACTAATTACTACAGCACTCAACCTTCTTCATTACCTAGAGGAAAACAGTTTTGGTACTTACTATCCTCACTTGCTTAGAGAAAAACAGCTCTTGTACTCACTTTCCTCACTTATCTAGAGGAAAATAGTTTTTTTTTATTCAGTCATGTCCAAGGGTCAGCTCCCAGTGTTCTCTCCTGTCTATCTGATGAATCTGGGCATCTTGGGGCAATGTAGAAATTGCCTCATGTACACAGACAACCCTCTCTTCCTACCACCCAACACTACAACCTGTGAGAGATGCATTTATCTAGCCAAACTGGAGGTAAAGCTCTCTCCAATCAAGGCTGAACTTGACAGTCAAGAGGAGAAGGTGAACACTTGCACCACACCACACTCATCACATAGTCTCACTAAATCTACACCACCAAAATCCACACATAGAAATACAAAAACATTCGCAGAGGCTCTCAATAATAATCTGCTCAAGCAACAGAGACCTCCAAAGCAGAAATGCAAGCAACCTCCACCCCCCAACACAACCCAAATGACACATAGCCCCCAGACTCAGTGTGCCACTCAAGCACAGCCAATAAGGAAAAACAACATACCCAACACACTAGTCATAGGCGACTCTATAGTCAGGCACACTGATGTCCCACTCACCAGGCTAAACAAGGAGAAGGTTACTGTCAGCTGCCTGTCAGGTGCCAGGATCCGCCACATAACCCACGCATTGAGGTGACTCCACAACAAGTACAAATATGACTCTGTCATTGTCCATGTTGGTGTGAATGACCTGAGATGTACCTCCCTGGACTACATGAAAAGAGACATGGAAGAGCTCTCCGATCTTGTAGCCCAGGCAGGTATGACCCTAGCCCTGAGTAGCATTCTACCATCACCCAGAATGATGTTGCAGTACAAGAACAAAATGATTGACTTCAACAGTTGGCTAAGCTTCTGGTGCCATTCTAAAGGGATCCAGTATCTGTCTGCCTGGGATGACATGGTCGACAGGCCATGATGCTTTGCCAGAGATGGCCTGGACCTGTCACCCCTGGGATTCCAGATACTGGCTAAGGTTCTTGCCGCCCCTATAGTGCCTTTTTTAGGCAAGGTTCAAATGATAAATTCACCACCGTAACAGGAACAGGCAAGAAAAAACTGAGGGTGATGCTACTCAATGCCAGAAGTCTAAATTTCAAAATGCACTCACTTGAGGCACTCCTTAAAATGGAGAACATTGATATCTGTGCAGTGACTGAGACCTGGTTCAAGGCTCCAGAGAGCACCCCTACACAGCCAGGCTATTACTCATACCACACTTTTTGGCTATGTAACCTGGACTGGAACACCAAAGGCAGAGGTGTATCCATATTCATTAAGGATATCCACACCTCCATGCTAGCTGCTCAGCATAATACAGCCGAAGTTATCCAAGTGCAACTAACTCTGGGCAAAACTGCAATCCAAATTGTAGCTTGCTACAGATCACCCACGATGCCCCAGGATTCCCAATTCTCTTTTCTTGATGTACTGGAATATATTAGGGTTCAACCAAACACCCTAATAATGGGCGATTTCAACTACCCCACCATTAACTGGGAAAACTACTCATGTACCAACTCCTTCACTCAACGCTTTCTAGAATTCATTAACTCCAATGTCTTGGATCAACTTATCCACACCCCCACCAGAGGCAATAATATCCTAGATCTAGTCATCACCGATATGAGTGACCAGTGTCCACACCTGAAGTCAATGCCTCATTGGTCCGATCCAACCATAAGCGAATTACCCTAGATATGCACATCCTGCCTCCACCCCCCATTAAGGAAACCATGGTAAAAAATTTCTCCAAAGCCAACATCATGCTTCTTAAGACAGAAGTGGTGAACTTCATGACACCCATGCAGATGGACAGTACAGTTATGACTACTGAATCCTACACAATTGCACTTTATAAGCACTTACATGAGTGCATGGACCGTGCTATCCCAAACAGAACCAAGATGCTATCCTCCAAAAAAAGGAAGCCAATCTGGTGGTCCCCTGCCATAAACAAACTGTACAACAGAAGGAAGAAACTCTTGCAAAAGAGAGTAAAATCACACGAGTGTAGGAGCTCCATGGTCAGCCTCAGTAAGAAGCTGTGATCCCTGATAAAATCCTCCAAAGCTAGTTATGAAAGCAAAATCACCACTGATTCTAAAGACAACCACAAAGCATTCTTTAGCTATGTCAAGAATCTGAATGGCAACACTCAGATCTGCTCTGAGTTACAGCACAATGGCACTAAATTTACAGACCCAACTGATATTGCCAACATCCTGGCAGATAGGTTCAGTGCTAACTTTACCCCCCTCTTACCCCCTGTTCCTGTAATCATGGCTGCACAGATAAAAACCACACTCTCCAAAGCCAAGAACACAGCATCCATGGGACCAGACAACATCCCAGGCTGCGTTCTACACGAACTACAGAACTAACTGGCACCCCACCTAAGTACCATGTTCAATCATAGCCTCATCTCAGGCTTTGTGCCTGCTGAATGGCGCACAGCAACAGTTATCCCACTCCACAAAGGGGGAGCCACCATGGACCCCGGGAACTACCGCCCCATTAGCCTGATGAGCCTGGTCTGCAAGGCCATGGAACGTATCATCATGGAACTTATAAATAAAGACATTGGTAATCTCCAAACTCTGGATCCCACCCAGTTCGGGTTGTAAAAGGCAGATCATGTCTCCTAAACCTGATAGACTTCTTTGAAGCAGTCACCAAAGCCATAGACAAGGGTAAGGTGGTTCACACAGCCTATCTAGATCTTGCCAAGGCTTTGGCACCATCCCCCACTCTGGAATTATAGATAAATCACTAAACTAGGTATAAATCCCTATGTCACAAGATGGGTTGCCAGCTGGCTCACTGACAGAACCCACACTGTGAAAGTAGCAGACTCCAAATCCGACTTCAGACCAGTGACAAGTGGAGTACCACAGGGTTCAGTCATGGGTCCTCTCCTGTTTGGTATCTACTTCTCTGAAGTACAGGCTAACACAGAAGGTCTTTGGCTAATGAAGTTTGCAGATGACTGCAAACTGGGAGCCATAATCGAAACTCCTAATGATCTGGACATCCTACAAAAGGGCCTCACTGAGACAGATGCCTGATGTCAAAGCCATGGCCTCAAGCTCAATGCCAAAAAGTGCATTGTCATCCCCTTTGATAAAAACTCTGTACCCATGAACTACAACATAGGCGGTAGTATACTTAATGCTGAAAGTGTGATAAGAGACCTTGGGACCCAGGTGGACAGTAGTCTCTCCTTTGATAATCACATCGCCACAGTAGTCAGGAAATCCTTCTACATGGCACACCTCATCACAAAAGGTTTCTCATCCAGAAAAAAAAGGTCATTGTTCCCCTCTACTCATCACTCATTAGACCCATTATAGAATACAATGTCCCTTTTGATATGTACCTCACAAGACATCTACAACAACTGGAAAGGCCGCAGAAATACCTCACAAAGAGGATTACCGGCCTCAAACAGATGCCCTACGCAGACCATCTCTATAAACTCCAGCTTTACTCTGTCACATATCGCCTACTCAGAGGAGATCTCTGCCTAACATACAAAGCTATGTCAAACCCAGAGCTGTTGGACATGCTCCACTTAAAGAAATCCCAATCCCTCCGAACTACACGTTCTAGGGACCTAAACCTTGTCACCACAATAAACAGAACATGCCGGAGGGATAGATTCCTGTCCCAGAGACTTCCCATACTCTGGAATAAACTACCTATCTATATCAAACAAAGCTCCTCATTAGCACTCTTCAAGAAAAATCTTGATGATTGGATGGGAAATAGGAAATTCACCCCGGGATCACCTCTGTGGCTCTGCTCGACAGTGGCACAGGAAAATAATTTTCTTGGGTGGCAAAAGCCAGGGTACCGTTTTGGCTGGGCTTGTATAGTCCCCAGGGCTGATAGCCTAGTACCTACCTATGAACCTATGAACCTATGTTCTTATTCCATGACTAGTACATAGTGGTAGTCTGATGGACAGCAGGCACTGAGAACAATACAGGTAAAACATGCATAATCTTCGTAAATCTAAATATTACAATTTCTGTAGATAAGAAATAAAACAATAACAAGTTACAGTATCAGATTCATGCCAGAAAATGTAAATTCAGCATCTGCACTTATTGGAATATATTAAGTTGGGGAGCTGGTAAGTGACAATAAAACAGATATAATGAACTGAGATGTTTAACAAGATATAAATTGTAAAACAAATAATAATAATATAAAATGAAAGTGCAGTTTGTGAATACTGTACAACAGCAGAAAAGGCAAGTTTATTTCCCTATAATGGCAGGTACCTACATAGACATGCTCAATGTATATATATATATATATATATATATATATATATATATATATATATATATATATATATATATATATATATAAAGAAAAGTAGATATTTCCTTAACTGAAACAAGTCATATGCTTCTCATTACTAGAATTGTTGCATCATTCTAATCATGTGACCATTTATTTCAGTAGCACGAATCAGTTATGCACAAGGGCAGCAGGGACGCATACCACTTCCAGCCCTTTAGTCTTCATAATTTTTTTTTAATTGCACATTTATGCCCTTGACTCTGCTCCAACTTGGCTAATTTTTTGGTGTTGCCCTTTCTAGCAGCTGGTCTGGTAATTGAACCAAATGTGTTCCTGAACTGTGTTCACGGGCTAAGGTACAATTCTGTGTTAAGTTTCATTGTTTCATTCTCCCTAAAGACATTTTCTCATGTCATAGCAATGCCAACTAATTAGCATGCAGCATGTATCCATCTGGCTAATACCAGATGCAGAATCAGGAAAACAAGGAAAGAGTTGGTGTGATAGACAATACTTGTTTGTAACGGGTAAGTGAGAGAACAGTAAAATATGATATGCTCAGCAAGGCTAATAAGTTTTATAGCTCAGAAGACAGCACAATTTGTGGTCTTTTTTTTTTTTTGGAGTTTATCTGAATGTATAGAGAAACTTTCTTATGGACATCTTACTTCCCAGAATTCTCTTTTTGTCACTACACCCTAAAACAGAGAAATGTACAATGTGAAACTTAAATAAGTAAAATAACCTAATTCTCCATTTTTCATGAATGTTAAATGTAAAGGTATACAAACTGTTTTGCAATACAAAAATATCTATTTTGTGCCTATTTGTGTGTGTGTGTGTGTGTGTGTGTGTGTGTGTATATATCTCTGCGTGTGAGTGCACACTTGGGCATGTGTGAGACAAATCAGCTCAGGATCTTTTTTTCTCCATATGGAATCCAGCAGCTTCATCAATCAGGTCCGCCAACTGAAACCATTATATTAGTTATAACAAAGCAAGGCAGACCATATTGAACTCTGGCTAAACAAAGCAAGGGAAACTGTGGGATATTACTTTGGATTTTTTAGATAAATTAAAGCAAAGCAGCTTGATTTCTGTGAAGGTATTCAAGAAATATTGTCTGCCCCTTCCCCCAAGTTTAGGCCTGCTGCAGGTGCATGTAATGAATACAAATAGCAAAATTAAAGCCAGAAGGATCCATTCACCCTGTGGGAATTAAACAGAGAAAGACAAATAGTCATAGCTTGAAGGTTAGAACATTTAATTTGTCTCACACAAAATGGAAGGAATGAGAGGTCATAGGTGCAGAATTTGTTTTCTCAAAGAAAATATGAGATCTTTTTTCCACCACTAGTGTGCAAAGGAGCAGGGTGCAAGACATGTTGTTTCTTCTCTTTATTATTTTTCTACATATTATTAAAATGTTTTCCCCCTGGTTTTGAAAGTTTTGAAAATATGTGATAGGAAGATAAGAAAAAAAGATGACTTATGGAGTTTTCTTTTCTTAGATTTAAGAGTATTCCATATAATCATTAAAGGAAGAAACTTTTGTCAGAAAATAGCAAACACCAAAAGGAGAAGGAACACAATGGCTAATTGTTTGTAATTGTTTGTAATTGTCAGAAATGCAAATATGATCTTCAGAGGTGAGAGACGAATTGTGCAAAATAAAGTTATGCTAAGTAAAAAGGTAGCAGTGCCCTGGGGTATTCTGTGTACTCTGAGATAACAATATCAGAGTTAGTATAGATAGATAGAGATAGAGATATAAATAGTTACAGTTATATATTTATTATAGAAACAAGGTTTGGGAGGTACAATTACCACACATGGGATGGGGGTTCAGTTTTGGCTTCCTCCTGAAAAATACTTTTTAAAAGGGGTACAGTGAATCTGTTTATTTGATTCACTGTCGTGTGACTTACAGTAACAGGTTCTGCAATAACAAAAGGATGCCAATACTGCTGTCGATTGGGATTGCCACAGACTGTAGGGCACTCTAATGATTTAAGTGCCAAATACAGACAAAACGCCATGTTCAGATAGTCTGCAGTATGTGATATTCAGTTGCAAAACACTACAAGTGCTGTCTACAAACACTTTTAGTTAGCTCCTGAGAAGCATTGGTTGTCTGTGGTTGACTAGAACATGGCAGTTTGCTTACATCTCCTCAATTCCTGAGAAATATATAGCTCAGGAAATGTTGTCAGCAGTATTTCAGTACTCGTAAAATTTAGGAGAACATTAACATATTAGAGTTCTGGGGTGGCCACGGCAGTGCAGCGGTTAGCGTTGTTGCTCACAGCAAGAGGTTCCCCTGTTCAATCCTCAGCTGGGGTGCCTTCTGTGCAGAGTCTGCATGTCCTCCCTGTGGTCATGTGGATTTCCTCCAGGTACTTCAGTTTCCTCCCACATCTCAAAGACATGCTGTAGGTGGATTGGACACTCTAAATTGGCCCTAGGTATGAGTGTGTGTGCCTTCTGTGGAAGGTTGGGTGCTGGGCTGACAACTTGACACTGTAAAAAACTCTACTGCCAATCATGAGCAGACAGGTGATCCGCTGTGGCGACCCCTAACCAGGAAAAGCTGAAAGAAGAATTAACATATTTGAGTTCTAGAAAAGTGCACATTTCAAAGCTTGACAGAATATTCAACACCAATTTTCAGATAATGTTTTGATAACCTGACATTTACTATTTAATAAAATAAAAAAGTGATAGTAAAACAAGACAGTAAAAAAGAGGCAGTGTCCATAAAAATTCAGTTGACTAACTAGAGCAGAAACATTCAGTTCTGTTTGTCTTCAAATGTTATACCTGGACTAGATTTATTGTGCTTGAATTTCAATAAATATTAGAGGAAATAAGCAGTCTGGGTATAAACTATTCATGCAGCCTCAAAATAAGTTTGCATTTTGATTGGATTGTCAAGTTAAAGAAATCTCACAGTGGAAAGACCTCATAAACCAGTAATGGGCCCATATGTTTTTTAGTATTTGTGAAAGTTACAAGACAGCTAAAGCCAAAATCACACTGTTAGTTTTATATACCTTGTGATTCTTAATAAACTATCCAGTGTAGGTTGCCAGTTTTATATACTCTGGATTCAGAATAATCTGAATTGCACATTTTTCTGCAGTACTCTGTGCCTGAGCAATCCTGGCCTGTAATGCTTCAGTGGTCTTGTTAGGAAAGTTTGCATGCATATGCAGCAGTCTTGGGGCTTGGCATGTGTTCTTTCCCAGAATTTTCGGTGACATCAGAATAAAATAGTAGACCTATACAAATAACAGGTTTAGTGCTCTATTTGAGCACTGTTGTGAAACCGTTTTGATGGTGTACATCCATTCACCCCTATATCAGGAGGGGAGCAGTTAACACCATAGCAGATAAGCACTGCAAAGCCATCTATATATGCTTATTTGTATGTGTATGCATGTATGTGCCTGTAGGGACATGATTGCAACTGCCTGGATGTGTGTATGTGCCTGTGTGTGTCTGTGGGTCTGTGTTTGTGTGTGTGTGTGTGTGTGTGTGTGTGTGTGTGTGTGTGTGTGTGTGTGTGTGTGTGTGTGTGTGTGTGTGTGTGTGTGTGTGTGGGTGTGTGTGTGTGTGTGTGTGTGTGTGTGTGTGTGTGTGGGGGGGGTGCATATGATGGTGCCTGTCTACCTGCGGTGTATGGTCTGGAGGGAGACCACTGTAGCCTTTAGGTCTAACAGTGCAGTTCTCAGTTCAGAAACAAGATAATGAACTTTTAGTGAGATGTTCCTCATTCCATCTTTATCATGTCTCTGAATCACAGATTATTGCCATCATATTATTAGGTACTACAATGCTGCCCAAATCACACTTGCTGCAATATTTTTTCTAAATACTGGACACAGTGTATCTTGCAGTATCATGTAAGTGAATGTAATGACATTTCTCATTTACAGTTATTTGCAAAAATGACCAACAACTTAAAGATCCTAGATGTTAATATATTATCAAGCAAAATAAATTGAAACAGAATTTATGGGGTATGAAACCTTTATTTAGGCATTTTTTTATATTTGCTTTATTATATCCAATATCATAGGTGAGCTGGAGCCTAAAGGTAGAGAACCAGTCATGGACAGGATGCCAGGTGCAGACATGGAGAAAGGCACATACATGCACTCATAAACTACAGTCAAACCTATGGGCAGCTTAGCTAATAGCCAATTAACATAATAACAGGTCTTTTGAATGTGGGATAAAGCAGAACTCCTACTGAAAACTATTCAAATACAGAAAGTAGCAAACCAGCAATCAAAAAACCTCAGACTTGCTTTCTTGTAGTCCACAGTCAACAGCAACAAAACACAAACCAAAGGTTTTTGCAAGGGGCAAGCTCCATGCTCCCACAGTCTGGGGGCCAGATACCAAACTCTGCTACATATATATGCTCCAGTTTCAAGCTCATAGTATCTTAGAGGAAAGAAACATCTCCAAGATAGCACAATTTTTATTTTCAGTGTGTTTGTACCAGAATTACACATTAATGAGGATAATTTAAGTGCTGATCTCTAGTGTGGCAATTATAAGACCTGCACGCCATAAAGATGAAACACTGAAAGCACCCCAGCTGAGATCTGAACTGCAAAGTCAAGAGATGTGAGCAAAAACATAGCTGGCTTAGCCAGTGCCCTGTGTGGAACCATGAAGCAACGTCTCACCCCCTGCAGTCTTCAGGTGAAGAGCAAAAAAAAAAACACTTTACTCTGTCATTGTACAGATCCATGTCCAACCCTAGAAGCTCTTCCACTGAAGAGCAAAGAAAAAAAAAGTGGACGTTCCTTCTATTGTCACCAATTAGGTGGCCAGAAGCACAACACTCCCCCCTTCCTCCTGCCCAAGCATTCAGGTCCTATTAAAATAAATATTAGTTTATTCTTATAAACTGTAGCAAACTGATTGCTAAAAATGTAACAAACAGTTGCTAGTGTTTATACCATGCCAGCATGGAGCACTACAGAGCTCATGTTTTAGTTAATAAAAAAGCTTATTTCTAACTTTTCAACTGTAGCAAACTGTTTGCTACAATGTAGCAAGAAGTTGCTACAGTTTAGACCACACACGAAGCAGTACAGAGCTCAGGTTTGATCACAAATGCATTACCATTGAAGAAAGAGAGATTGGGATTGACTGATCAAGCCTCCAACACTTTCTGCTCAGGGCAGTTGCCTAATTTGCCCCACCCTAGCTAGGCTCCTGGCTGTGAAGCAGGAATGCTGTTGCACCACTGTAGCAGCCATAAGCATTCCTGTCAACCTTCTACTGCAAGAAATCTTGATAAAGTAAAAAATGATGGGGGTACAAAGGGACAGAAACAGAGACAAATTTTAAATATTGTTCTTACAAAAGTAGAAAGGTGTTAGAATATCAGGTTTTGTGTGAGCATGCATTTTCTGAAGGATATGAAGTCTATAACTCAAATGTCTGTCACTATTTAATAACTTAAATCCCCACTGGTTTGCTAGAAAACCTTACATTTTAAGAGGAACAGGCCAAAGATGTGAGGCAAAAAT
Source organism: Protopterus annectens (assembly GCF_019279795.1). Lineage (NCBI taxonomy): Eukaryota > Metazoa > Chordata > Ceratodontiformes > Protopteridae > Protopterus > Protopterus annectens. The sequence continues at coordinate 1,809,179,798 of NC_056739.1, read as the reverse complement.
CTGGACATTCTGTGAAAATCTGAACAGTTGAGAGGTATGGAAGGAATTCAGAATATATCAGTGCATATTTAACCCTAATGATAGATATGAGCTTTCCACCCAGGAGAAAACACAAAAGCGAATCACACTGCATTATCTGAGGAATATAAGAATTTTTTAGAAATCAAAAAGAAGTATTTACACTTATAAAGAACCTGGTTGGCTCAAAGTAACTCAGTGAATAAGCTTGATTTATAAATCTACCCCCCATCCCTATCAGCCCTCTATTTTCCACTTACTCTGGGATCTTTTGAATTCCCATATTAAGTTATACTTTATCGCCATCCCTAACAGCCCACTGCAGAACCCTTCCATGTTCTCCATAAAAAGAAGTTTTCTTAAGCACAGATTGTAATCTAACAATTTTGCTCCTTCTTCTTTTCTTCACCCCGTCCTTCCATCTGTCCTTCATTTGAAACCAGATCTCTGTTAATACAGTAAGCCCACGTTGTCTTAGTCTCTTAGTTTAATAACTCCAAAATGAACAAGCTCTCAGCTTTTCATTATAGATGAGCTGTCATTTCCATCATAACAATAATAACCTACATATTCACATTCCCTTTATGATGACCCCATATACATAAAGTCTACATGAGCTCATATGGACTTACAGGTGTGGTCTTTTACTTATTTATGTTTTCTGTTTATTAATTTGTTAATCAGGGGAGTGGCCTGATCTGAAGACCCTCCTTAACTATAATCCAGGCTAAAGGCTTGGTTACAAACAAATTCAATTTACAGTACGATAATCTTATAGCAGTTGCAAATGAGATTTGAAAAGCAATACAAGCATAGGCACACTGTTTCAACAATTAGCTTCTGCTAAAATATATTAGCTCAGTTGCTACTGGGATTATAATACACACTACTGAGACTTTTCACCCTACAGTTTACAGTATGAATTCTACAGAAATGTGTTCCATAAATACTTAGTATACAGAATATGTTCTAATATCCACCCATTAACCATAGTCTTACAGACTGAGTAGTTAGTATCATTAATACTTACCATGTTATACAAAGTGCAAGCTCTTCACTGAAAATCTGAGACCTGTAATATGTAAATTATGATTATAAAAAAACAGTAGAAGTCAAAACTTGCTGCAATACCATTAAAATATTTTTGCAGGGGAGATTCACTGTTTTACAAAAAATAAGAACATAAACATCTTTAGTTCCAAAGTTCCCTTGGTTAATTTGAGTCAGCACTTGAGTAAGCTACTCAGTAATTAGTGTAAGATACCACAGTCTTCTGGGGAGTTGGAAAAGTTCTGTAAAATGGGAGTTGACATATCCAGGTTACCAGCCAAAAAATCAACAAAAAAGTCACAGGTGTTGCATTCCTAGAACCAGAGATAAAACACAAATTAACCACAAACTCCAGAAATACAGCTTCCAAAAGCACTGAAACTTTAGTAATCCCGAATGAAGCATTTTGGAGGCAAATCACTTCCTGAATGTTTTTAACATATTTTTTTCCTTTTAACAACAGTTCTGATGATGTTTACAGGTGTAAATGGAAGTGCTTAACCATATTTGTGGATTATTAAAGTTTCAGTGATTTTGAAAGCTGTATTTCCAAAGTTTGTGGCTCATTTTGTATTTTATCTCTCGTTCCAGAAATACATTCCTTGTGGCTATCTGTTTCAGAGAATGTGTGTTAACAAAGTCCAGAAACCTGTGAGCAAGTATGTTTTGGCTCATGTGTCCCCAGTCTATTGAAGGATAGTTGAAATCTAAGGCAGAACAAGTGTTTATTAAACAAATATAAAACATCCACACTAAAATCAAAGATAACTACTTTGTCTCAATAAGTAACTGATTTTTTCAGAGACTTCGTCAGATAAACTTTAAAAAATTAATGACAATATATAGTACTAAAGGGATCCACTAAAAAGTGCATATGTCACATGACCATTTTGAATTTGCAGCCTAAAAGCTATTAAGAACATTTAAAGAAACAATGTTACCATTTTAAGTTATATAGTATCAACTTGATTAAAAAGCATACACTGTTAACATTATATAAAATTAAAGTTATGCTCAGGATAAATAACAATATGTTTATAAAGTGCATTAGTGGGTTTGGCATTTCTAACTTCATATAAATGTTCATAAATATGCTGGTTAAGTTTTCGTTCTGTTTCTTCTGTATAATACGCAGAACACCAAGTACATAAAGCAGCATATACCACTCCAGTTGAATGACAGTTATACCACTCTTTTAATTGTATCAATTTATTTATGCAAACCTCTTCACTACGGTGTATATATTGACAATGTGAACAGGACCCACACTTTGACATCTTTCCTAAACTTAGTTTTGGGGCTCTGGAAATATCATCAAATATGTTCTTGAAATTAGTAACTCATTTAAAATAATTTTAGGATGAGCACATCATATTTCATAAATATCCCTATCGTTCTTGATCAATTGCCAGTTTTTAATGACAATACTTGAAATGTTATTAATATCAGAGCTGCAAGTCATGACAAACAGTAAGGCACACATCTTAGGATGGCCACTATGTTTATCCACATTGTTATTATTTAAAATATCAGTGCCACTGCTATGTGGTGACTGATACTGAACAATGTCAAAGTGACTATTAAATGTTGAAAAATCATCATGCTCATTGAGGTTACTTAATACAGGCACATAAATTTCAGACTGCCTTTTTGTCACTTCGTCTTTCTGAAGCGATTCAATAAGTTGTATCGGGTACCCTCTAATAATAAATATCTATTGAAGATTGTTACACACACTTTTCTAAAAAAAATCTTCAAAATTCATAACAATCCATGCAACTCAAACCATCTGGTCTTTGATGACTGTTCTTTTCTGTTGAAAAGGATGGTTGCTACTAAAATGAAGGAAGCCATTGCAATATGTAGGCCTCCTATAGGTTTTAGCTACAAAACCATCCTGAACTAGATCCTTGGTTAATAATACATCCAAAAATGCAATTGAACTTGAATTTATAACATGGGTAAATTTCAAAAAAGTAGTTGCATTATTAAGATACTCCATAAAACCATCAATATATTCTACTGGTCCAGACCAGGCTATACAAATGTTATCAAGGTAACATGTATACATCTTGATGTTAGTATAGCATTTAAATTGAAATAAATAACGGTACTCCCAAGCTGTTATAACTAAATTGGCGTACAAGGGCCCACATGCTGCTCCCATGGTGATTCCTCTTATCTGTTTCAAATATTTGCCTCCAAAGAAAATGTAATTGTTATGGAGCACCATTTCCATTAAATGACACAGCATTTTAGTCATGTCTTGACTACAAACCATGTTCCGTATGAGATATTCTTCAAACCAATCAAGCCCTATTGGATGAGGGATACAGCTAAAAAGCTCTTTACCATCAATGGTAATAAAAATTACATCAATGGAGAACTCCAACTGTTAACTCAGGATAAAAGACCCAGGAATCATTGCACCAATAAGGAATATTTAATACTAAATCTTTCAACTTGAAATCAATATATTTTGCAATAGGGCTCGTTTTTGAATTACTCACATCCACAATAGGACAAAGGAGGATTTAGTTATAGATTAATGAATCTTTGGCAGGCCAAAAATGGTAAGAATAGTTGGGAATTTGACTGACATATACTGGTAATCTACAGGGTTATCAGAAACTGTGTCATCATATCTTCCAAAAAGTAGTCAATGTTTTTATAAGATAAATTTATTTCTCCCCACACAGCAAGTCAAACATCCATTGTTAATAATCAAATATTCATAACTATAACACCCCCGCCTTTATCAGGGCACATAATTCTAGGATGCCCATTAAGTTGATGATCTTTAATAAGTTGACAGCTTTTCCTTGCTGAGACTGTCCATATCTTTATTCATCAATTGACTCTGAATACATCTAAAACCCATTTCACAAACTCTCTCAAATGTTGGCAGTATTGGATTTAATACAGGGTTATAAAAACTAGGAACATGCAAACTAATGGGTGAAAAGTCATATTGTGGATGGCATAATAAGCAGAGATTTCAATTCCTAGTGAAAAGTTTAAGTTCCTGTATAATTTTTGTAAGTTACATGCACTTAGTAGGAAAAAAAAGTGTAACCTCTGCTAAACAACTCAGTGTGTTCACTATTAATATCATAACTGCTGAAATTCTAAACGTTGAAATCTTGCACAACATTATAAACAATAATTCAAGCTCCTTCTGCGTTGTCCAGAAATATTATATCATTTACCATTTCTTCCCATGCCATGCTCTGAAATTGTACTGCCTGTTCAGTTGATGCAGATTCATCCTGGGTGGCATTGTATACGGTGAATAACTCTTGTTCCTTTTGTTCTGGATCCTTTCTGATCTCCACAGTTGAGGCTTTTCTAAAGGGAACTGTTCATCAACCAATTCATTATCATGTTCATTGCCTCCAACACCAGGATTATGGGGAGGTACTTGATTACTTTGATCAAAATTATATTGCCCCTTAGGAGGACTAGAATAAGCTGTACCTTGAACATATTCTTTCTGATCCCAATCCAATTTCTTTTGTTTCCACTGCTGAATAATATTACATACTGTATCTATATCCAAAAATATATCTTGATATTGGCTTTTGAAAGAACTAAAATGTAAATCCTGTGTTATAGTTTGACCCAGTTGCTTAATCTCCAAATATGAAGTGTCCATCTCCTTGACATTAATAAACAACTCCATCAGCTCACACCCTTGCCGATCATACATCGCTGACAATTCCTGGTGTAGTAAAGAATGCTCGACCAAGCCATTAGGCTATTTCCAACTTCTAAGTCCCTTAGGGATTTGTTTGAGTTCAATGCATTCTTTAAAATATACATTTTCTTGCTGCAATTTATGATATTTTAACAACTTCTTATGAAAAGTTGCCAGGGACAGCTCAATAACAAAACCATGAGGAGTACAATTATTCAATTGAGCAATATCTCTATTCATCAAATGTCTAAATTTATCAGTTGTGCCGATCCATGCATTTCAGACATGGGAGCAGTAAAATTAGAGACTGGCCTGTTAGCAAACTGTTGTTGCCCTAGTGGAATATAGTCAATAGGTTGTGATAAAACTGCAGTGTTATTTCTTTTTACTACATAATATATATATATATATATATATATATATATATATATATATATCGTCATTAATTTTTTAATGTTTATCTGAAGAAGTCTCAGAAAAAGTCAGTTAATTATTGAAACTAAAGTGATTATCTTTGATTTTATTGTGGATGTTTTACATTGTTTAAATAAATATTTGTTCACCAGGATTCTGCTTGTCAGCAGTTTTTATGACGGATTCATTTTTTTTGTTTTTCATTTCAAAAGGTTGAAATCTCCAATGAATAAGGTGTTGGGCTGTATGGTGAGGGATTCCAGTAAATTGAGGTAGGCGGTGTGCTTATCCTGCTTCAAGGTGGGGGATCTATAGCTAGCAATGATGTAGTATGGTACTTTCCCAATTGTTAATTGGGCATGGAGTAGTTCAAGAGATTCATGCTGTTTGACCAGTCTCACAGTGTATTTAGTTTTAATGAAGATGGCTACACCTCCACCTTTGGTTCCCTCACACTCATTTTCATGTCTGAATATGTGGAAGACATTGTAGCCTTGCACAGTTAGGGTGCTTTCAGCAGATTTGAACCATGTCTCAGTAACTGCACAGATGTCACCATCCTCCATGCCAAGGATGGCTTCCAGGGAGTGCAGCTTCATGTTTAAACTCCTAGCATTAAGCAGCATGACCCTGAATTTGTATCAATTAGATTTTGTTATGCTGGAAAATTGTTGTTTTGACATTGCCTAAAAAGGCACTATGGTGGAGAGAGAAGGACATTTGCCAGTATCCAGAAGCCTAGGGGGGACAGGTGCAAACCATCTCTGGCAAAGGAGTGAGGTCTGTCAACCATATCCTCCCAGGCTGACAGATACTGGACCCCCCTGGACTGACATCAGAATCTGAGCCAATTGCTGAAGCCAATCATTTTTTGTTTATATTGTGGCATCATCCTGGGTGAGGGTAGGATACTGTTAAGGGCTATGGACATACCTGTCTGGGACACATAATCAGAGAATTCCATCATAGCTCTCTTCATATAGTCCAGAGGGATACATCTTAAGTCATTCACAACAACATGGACTATAACAGAGTCATAACGATACCTGGTATAGAGTGACTTGAGTGCATGTGTGACTTGTCGGATCCTGGCATGCGATAGGCAGCTGACTGTGATTTTCTCCTTGTCCAGTCTGGTGAGGGGGACATCTGTGTACCTCACTATGGAGTCACCTATGATCAAGACATTTGATGTGTTTTGCCTTAGGGTCTTATTTGTTGAAACATGGATGTGTGTTCATAGGTGTAGTGGTTTCTTTATGCTTAGTGGTGAGTGTGGGTGGTGTGCATTTCAGAGGTCTCTGTTCTTTTGGTAGGCTTTTAGTGAGTACCTTCACATATGAGGGTTTATGTATCATGACCTTAATTTGTGTGAGAGGTGACGTTTGCATGAGAGATGAAGTGTGTGTCCTGCCAACCTGTCTGATGTCTAGTTTTTTTTTACATGGAGAATTGACTCAATTCCACAGTAAAAAAAAAAACAGAAACAGCAAAACAAACTAAATGAATAAAAATGCTGGCAGGCAAAGGTTCACAGGCAGAAATCACTCAGGTGATGATAAAACAAAGGTGTATTTAATGATAAAAATCCACAAGAAAAACAAATAAAATGTGAGTGCTTTCATTAAACAAGTGTTAACTTCATCAGACCAAGTCAAGCAAGCCATCCTGTACACCCCACATCTCCCTCTCTTTAATTATACCAACTCTGAGATCACACTACAGTGCAGACAATGGAAAACATCCATTTCCGCTCTGTACAGAGATCTCCGTTGAAATGTTTGAACATTTAAATGTTCGATCATATGGTGTCGACCATATGACTTTCGAACATTTAAATGTTCGACAATGTAATATCGACCCGCTACCACTTATACTCCTCTAGTAACATCAACCTATATGCATATAACATAATTCAACATAAGTCTGGGCCTAACTCATCCCCCATTACAAAAATCTACAAAATGAATTCTCTCAAATAGGTAAATGGCTTACTATCAAACTTATGTCCTTAACCTGTCAAAACTGCATTGATGTTGTTCAAAACAAAATAAAAACTCATGAAAGTGTATATACTTACCCATGCCATAATTCCCTATAAAATCTACTTTGTGAAACTCAAGATGGCAGTATCCTTACCCCATTTGGCCTTACATTTGAAAAAAATAGCTTATGTAATTTTGTTCAAACAGATTGAAACTCTATCCCTTCAGAGTTCCGAAAACTTAACAACTTATATTGCATGTAGGCAAATGTTGCTCAAATTCCTAAAGGACACATACAAATGAAACTAATCCATGGATACTGGGTTCTTCCCAGAGCCAATAATATTTGTATATGTGTGTGTATGTAGATAGTTAAATCTATACTCTTCAACAGGTTCTTAGCCCTTTCAGTGAGCTCATAGAGCTCTTGAAATGAAGTAGGATTGGATCTTAACTTTATAATTCTTGACTAGTAAATCATGTTCAATATTTAACTATTTTAAAATGTATACTCATTGTTGGTTGGTTGTACTTGTACAGAAATTGTGAATACACTGAATATGAGCACACTTGACTTTTGGGTACTTAGAATTGAACATCTACAGGTTATATATTGTAAAAATACACGGTGCCAAACAATGACTTGAAGTAGAGTAATAAGACAAATAAATCCAAATTATGCATTTCGTTCACTTTTAATACCTGTGAACTTCCTCAGAAATACAACAAACATAAAAAAATCTTCGTTTAAATAAGAAAAATTAGAACACTGAGTGTCACTTAAAAACCGTATTCCTATGAATTATACTCTAATGAAATAAAACTCTAAGAAATCCATATAATAATTCATACATCCAAAGCACTGAATGGTATATAATATAGTGTGACTGATTAAAATAATACTTTGAATAATAATATTAATTTTAATTTAATGTCACAACCTTTGTGCTTGCAGGAAGCATTTGATGTTTATGGCTTCATTCAAGCCTGGGAACTCATCCGCTCCTAGCATTATTTGCCACAGAGCCTCTCTACATTCTAATTTTATTTTAAAGTTCCCACTAAATAACTGATCGTTTACTTTTTCTAAAACTGAAAAGGTGAATTTCTTGAAATCTAAACATACATCTGCATGTTTGGCCAAAGCATTTTTGAAATCCTTGTTTTTAATGGCGAAAATATGTTCGTAAATTCTTTTGTGTAGGGTTCTGATAGTTTTACCTATGTAAAATTGATTGCAGGAATTGCAAATAGCAACATAAACAACATTTCTTGTTGTACAAGTATAATGTCCCCTGCTGTGAAATTCTTTATTCAAATGTCTAAAGAAAACTGAACTATTTTATTTCATTAGAGTATAATTCATAGGAATACGGTTTTTAAGTGACACTCAGTGTTCTAATTTTAAATAGATAAAATACTATGGTTAATTGCTAAATTGATAGTAAGTTATGGTTGGATTATCATGTCATGTGATGTTAATTATTGTTATTTAAACGAAGATTTTTTATGTTTGTTGTATTTCTGAGGAAGTTCACAGGTATTAAAAGTGAACGAAACGCGTAATTTGGATTTATTTGTCTTATTACTCTACTTCAAGTCATTGTTTGGCACCGTGTATTTTTACAAAGTTTTTTGGGTGTTTTATTATTCAGGTTATATATTGTTTCTGAATGTGAATGTTATTATGAACATTTTTTTCTGAATATCATTGTTAGTGTGAACTGTGTACTGCATCTGAATATAAAGAACAAATTACTTTGACAGTTTTATACATGCAAAAAGTGTGTCTGGGTCATGCATTTATTATTCATTTATTTGTATTCAGTAACCAAGAAGTTTCAACCTGGAAAGGTCCATTTATGGTAGAGGTGTAAGCAGGAAAGCTGCAATGTCAAAGGAAAAAGAAACAAGAAATAACCCCATGATAAATCGTGCAGAACTAAATCAACACAGAATGAATGACAATAAATAGTTACAATGTAGCAAAATACACATAGTATGAGCAATATAGGTCAAGTATGGTCTTGATTCAGAATAACAGTAACATAAAAAAGATGCTTAATGTTCACCTTTATAAATAAACAGGGTGTATACACTGTTTACAATTTGCCTGTTTGCAGATGACATTGTGATTTGTAGTGAGAGTAGGAAACAGGTGAAGGAGATCCTGGAGAGGTGGAGATATGCTCTAGAGAGAAGAGGAATGAAGGTCAGTAGGACTAAGACAGAATATATGTGTGTGAATCAGAAGGAGGATAGAGGAATGGTGAGGATGCAGGGAGTAGAGATGGCGAAGGTGGATGAGTTTAAATACTTGGGATCAACAGTTCAGAGCAATGGTGAGTGTGGAAGAGAGGTGAAGAAGAGAGTACAGGCAGGATGGAGTGGGTGGAGAAGAGTGTCAGGAGTGATTTGTGACAGACGAGTACCAGTAAGAGTGAAAGGGAAAGTCTACAAGAGGGTAGTGAGACCAGCTATGTTTTATGGGTTGGAGACAGTAGCATTGACAAAAAGGCAGGAGTCAGAGCTTGACGTGGCAGAGTTGAAGATGTTAAAATTTGCACTGGGTGTGACGAGGATGGACAGGATTAGGAATAAGTATATTAGAGGGTCGGCCCAGGTTGGAAGGTTTGGAAACAAAGCCAGAGAGGCAAGATTATGTTGGTTTGGACATGTGCTGAGGAGGGATGGAGAGTATATTGGGAAAAAGATGCTAAGGATGAAGCTACCAGGTAACCAGAAAAGAGGAAGGCCTAAGAGAGAGGACATGCAGGTGGTTGGTGTGACAGAGCAAGATGTAGAGGACAGGAAGAAATGGAAACAGTTGATCTGCTGTGGTGACCCCTAATGGGTGCAGCCGAAAGAAGAAGACGATACACTGTTTACAATGTAACTTTTTTCAGCATAGTGCAACAAGAGATGTTTAGGTTAATATGGGCTGCCTAACTGAGAAAACGTTAAGCAAAAGTACTTGTGTTAAGAGGGGCAGTAAGCAGAAGGCAAAGGAATTTCAGTGAGTATAAAGTTACATTTCAGGTAATATAATTGGTCAGATTTCATTGCTGGAGTTGTTAATCAGCTGGGAAGTTGAATTCTTTAGTATTATATATTTTTTTTTGCATAGGATAGTAATGCTTAATTTTTAACCAGAGTTAACAAATCAGGAAAAGATGCACTCAGCAATGGAAACCAGAGGCAAGTGTAGCTAGTCTACTATAAACTTACATCATTTTAGAAAGAGGCATGGATGAAGATTTGTAAGGATAGCTGAAGAATGTAACAGGCTAGGCAGACAGAATATCATCAATGTAGCAAGAAGAGAAGAGTTGGTAATAAGTGTATTCTGAACAGCATTCCCATTCTAATTAGGCTCAGTAAACACATCCTAACATGACTGAGTTTCATGTTTTTGTCAGTTTTGACATAAAAAACCTTCAATGTGGTAATGAAGACTTCAGTGGGGGTATATGGGAGGAGGAGACATGAAAAAAGTCATTACTTGGCAACATGTCTTTGACTGCAAAAAAGCAAGATCTAAATCTAACATCACAAATGCAAAGAAGTAACATTGATTCACTAGATAAAAGGCTGTGAAACCACAATGAAGAACCTTTGTGATAAACTACAGGGTTTCTGTAGATCATGTTAAAAGTTAAAGTACTATACAAGGTTTCCATCAACAGAGTACTCTGCCATGCCATTACGAATACAGAAAACATAGGTGGAGGGTCATCTTGATGGCTAAGGATTTTAGCTGGCAAACACTAGGTTGAGAATTTGATTCTCAATTTTGATCTCAGTCTGGTTATTGGCTAAGTATGTAATAGTCTGCAGACTGATTGCCTAGTATTTAATAGCATCAGAATTGCTCATCTAGGGATTTAAACTTTGCTTGCATCATAAATAGGACATCAGAGAATTCTCCTTCTCTGGAATAGGCTTTCCATGCATGTGAAGTACAGCTCTTACCTAACCCTATTCAAGAGATACCTGGATCACTTGATTTTTAAATTGGAAATACATCCCAGATCTAGCACCTCTAATGGACAGAGGCAGCCTGTAAATCTTGCCCTAACTTACTTATGTCCCTTAAAATAACCATTGAGGCACATAAACTTACAGGATACAATCAGGATGCTTGTCACCACTTATAAAGGTCCCAGGGGACATTAGCAAAATATACTCCTTAAAAGTTCATAGGTTTACAGCTAAGTACTAGGTTAGCTTCCCTTGCAGGCCATTGTAAGGCTAGTAAATGTCCCCTTTTTGTGCTTGAATTAACCTATTCCATTTGGTTAGTGATTGGCCTTACCCATCCCATGGTCAATAATTATACATGCATAGCATAGATAATTTGAGGGGAACCATGTATGGGATGATGTAATTAGGAGCTGCCTTTGTCCACTAATAGTACAGGGACATTCCTGGGTTAAATCTTCTGTTTCCCATCCATAGATGCAAGTTGCAGTTGAATATGAATAGACATGAACTTTGTTTTATGTGGCTGGTGAGTCTGTTCCAGAGCAGTGATATCCCCTGCAATGTATACCTGTCCATCCAAACCATTCTGTTCATGATGCAGAAGAAATGTATATCTCTATATCAAGTACTTCTGATGACATTTGTTTTGCTGATGTGTAGTAAAGTAAATCCATTAGTATTTGGTCAGAGGTTGCCTTGTATAAAGACAAAGGTCACCTCTTAGCAGTCTGTAGGTATGGAATATAGTGACAAGACTTTGAGTCCATCCATGTAGGACAGGATGTTTAGACCCTGTATTATTTGTGTAAGGTATCTCTGTGTACATTCCAGTGTTTGCAGTGCCAAAGGTGGCATTGTATGCAATGACTGGCCTAATGAGGGTTGAGTAAAGTGGGACAATGGCATCCCTAGATCTAGACACAATCTCATTGTTTATAAGCTGTACAGTATAGAAGGATTTTCTTACAACAGTGAACACATGTTGGCAAAAGGTTAGGTCACTGTCCATATAATTTCCAAAATCCTGAACAACTAGGTCAACTCTTAAGGGAGTATTGTCAGTGTAGAAGTTCTCCACGGTAGATTGACTTTCTAAATGATACAATAATTTATTTTTGACATTTAGCTTCAGTCCATGATTTTGACACCAGTTATTTATTTGTACAAACCTTCCTGCAGGATGGTTCATTCATTTGAGGATTCACTGACAGCTCCTAGCCTGCATTCATCTGCAAATTTTTTCAGTCCAGACCCTTTGGTATTGGCTTTAACTTTAGCTAATATAGCTCCTCTGAACCTATGACCTGGTAAGCAGCCATGATCATTGTAAAGGGAAGAGATAACATCTTCTGATCAGGCAGTTTGTGTTCTTCTTACACAGCTGATAATCAGAGTTCTCTGAAAGATAGTCTTTCTACTTTTTTTTCAAAGAAAGTGATGGTTCACACTGTCAGACACCTCTTAAAACCAAATACTGGCCAAAAGAAAATATTTGCAAGATTTAAATAAGAACATATTCACTTTCATTCAATAGTATACTTTCTGTCCCATCTCCTGGCTTAATCCTTGCTTGGAATGAGAGAACAGCATGTGTTCATCCATGTATATGAAAGGTCACATGTTCACACTTCTCTAAACCATTTAAAAAAATGGATGCAGTGTAGTGACAGATTTTTAGTTAGGCTGACTTTGTAGTTTTTTTTATGAATAGGTACAGTTACTGCATTTTTGCACACATTAGAAATGGTCCGTTTTTGACATTCCTTTTTTATAAGTTTGGAGTTTGGGTATGTATTAGAATTAACCAGGGATGGCTCGTGGCATCGGGCTGCCGGACTGCAGCCCCCTCAAAATAAAAAATAGAAAGAAAAATAAAAAAAACATTTTTTTTTGAATTTTCACGGACTTCGCGCATGCGCAGTAGTCCTGACTACTGTCGGTCTATGCGCATGCTCAAGGCAGTCCGGCAGTCCCCATAGGGGGACACAAGGAGACGTCTGTGCACTTTTAAAGTGCACAGACTCGCTAGGATTATGGGTCGCGTCCGGACTGCAAGAGCAGCAGTCAGGACAGTCTCGTCATCGGGAAGGAGCATTGGGATCTCGTGGGTCTTTGGAGTATTGCGCAGGAAGGATGTACATTAGCTGGATATATTCAGGTAAGTAGGAGCATTGAGATCTCGCGGGTCTTTGGAGTATTGCGCAGGAAGGATGTACATTAGCTGGATATATTCAGGTAAGTGGGAGCATTGGGATCTCGTGGGTCTTTGGAGTATTGTGCGGGAAGGATGTACGTTAGCTGGATATATTCAGGTAAGTGTATGGTGCTTTTTACCTTTATTTTACAATGTTTATACTGGATTGTGTGTGTATGGTGCTTATGCTTTACTGGAGTGAGTTTGTGTATGGTGCTTATACTTTACTGGAGTGAGTTTGTGTATGGTGCTTATGCTTTACTGGAGTGAGTTTGTGTATGGTGCTTATGCTTTACTGGAGTGAGTTTGTGTATGGTGCTTATGCTTTACTGGAGTGAGTTTGTGTATGGTGCTTATGCTTTACTGGAGTGAGTTTGTGTATGGTGCTTATGCTTTACTGGTGTGTGTGTGTGTGTGTGTGTGTGTGTAAATGCCCCAGGTGCTTATGGTGGTGTGGTAGGGAATACCTCAGGCTTGAACCCTGTACCCTGTATGCAGGTGTTAAAGACTTGAGTTCCCTACCCACCACCATTTGTAAAAAAAATTGCAGATTTTTGCCTCATATTCGATCTGATCTGTTCCTCATAATATCTGTGGTTTGTAAATGTTCCAATGCTTGATATTTGATGGTGTAGTAGTAGCATTGTTGCTTCACAGCTGCAGGTTCTTGGGTTTGATTCTTGGCTGGGGTTCCTTCTTTGTGGGGTCTGTATCTTCTCCCTGTGTTTGTGTGGGTTTGCTTTTGTGTCCTCCCATGTTACAAAGACATGTCTGCATTATTTCTTCCTGGGCCTCTGCTGAAAATTGTTTATTTGTTCCAAGTCAGACTGTCCTGATTAAAAAATGTTAAATAAAATTGACAGGCATTTGAATTTCAGACCTAAGGGTTTCTGAATGTTTAATTCCTTGCATATTTGATGGTGCAGTGGTAGTATTGTTGCCTCACAGCTATAGGTTTTCTGGTTTGATTCTTGGTTGGGGTCGCTTCTGTGTGGAGTCTGCATCTCCTCCATGTGTTTGTGTGGATTTGCTGTGGTGCCCTGCCATTTTACAAAGACGTGTTTGCGGTTTTAATCCCTGCTGAAAATTGGTTTTGTTCTGTCCGCAGTAAAATTGACAGGCATTTGAATTTCAGACTTCAGGTTTCTGAATGTTTAATTCCTTGCATAACTGATGGTGCAGTGGTAGTATTGTTGCCTCACAGCTATAGGTTTTCTGGTTTGATTCTTGGTTGGGGTGGCTTCTGTGTGGAGTCTGCATCTCCTCCTTGTTTGTGTGGATTTGCTGTGGTGCCCTGCCATTTTACAAACACGTGTCTGCAGTTTTAATCCCTGCGTCTCTGCTGAAAATTGTTTTTGTTCTGTCCGCAGTAAAATTGACAGGCATTTGAATTTTAGACTTCAGGTTTCTGAATGTTTAATTCCTTGCATAATTGATGGTGCAGTGGTAGTATTGTTGCCTCACAGCTATAGGTTTTCTGGTTTGATTCTTGGTTGGGGTGGCTTCTGTGTGGAGTCTACATCTCCTCCCTGTGTTTGTGTGGATTTGCTCTGGTGCCCTGCCATTTTACAAAGACGTGTCTGCAGTTTTAATCCCTGCGTCTCTGCTGAAAATTGTTTTTGTTCTGTCCGCAGTAAAATTGACAGGCATTTGAATTTCAGACTTCAGGTTTCTGAATGTTTAATTCCTTGTATAATTGATGGTGCAGTGGTAGTATTGTTCCCTCACAGCTATAGGTTTTTTGGTTTGATTCTTGGTTGGGGTGGCTTCTGTGTGGAGTCTGCATCTCCTCCCTGTGTTTGTGTGGATTTGCTCTGGTGCCCTGCCATTTTACAAAGACGTGTCTGCAGTTTTAATCCCTGCGTCTCTGCTGAAAATTGTTTTTGTTCTGTCCGCAGTAAAATTGACAGGCATTTGAATTTCAGACTTCAGGTTTCTGAATGTTTAATTCCTCCCATATTTGATGTTGCAGTGGTAGTATTGTTGCCTCACAGCTATAGGTTTTCTGGTTTGATTCTTGGTTGGGGTGGCTTCTGTGTGGAGTCTGCATCTCCTGCCTGTGTTTGTGTGGATTTGCTCTGGTGCCCTGCCATTTTACAAAGACTGTCTGCAGTTTTAATCCCTGCGTCTCTGCTGAAAATTGTTTTTGTTCTGTCTGCAGTAAAATTGACAGGCATTTGAATTTCAGACTTCAGGTTTCTGAATGTTTAACTCCTTGCATAATTGATGGTGCAGTGGTAGTATTGTTGCCTCATAGCTATAGGTTTTCTGGTTTGATTCTTGGTTGGGGTGGCTTCTGTCTGCATCTCCTCCTTGTATTTGTGTGGATTTGCTCTGGTGCCCTGCCATTTTACAAAGACGTGTCTGCAGTATTAATCCCTGCGTCTCTGCTGAAAATTGTTTTTGTTCTGTCTGCAGTAAAATTGACCGGCATTTGAATTTCCAACTTCATGTTCTTCAGAATACATAGTAGCACAACCTTTTTTTTAGCAATTTTCTAAGTTTATAAGATGAATATTTTAAATTTGTCCCTATTTTTGGGACTGTATTCCCCCATTATTGGCTTTGTCCAGGTTTTTGTGCTAAGGTTGACAGCTATGGCAAGAACTGAATTCACTGAATATGTTTGAGGGCTGTATTCCCTCATTACTGGGTTTGTCCAGGTGTTTTGTACTAAGAGGTTGACAGCTATGGTGAGAACTGAATTCACTAAATGATAGCCATTTAAGTTTCAGTCTTCCTCTCTTTTACAAAGCAGCTGATGTGGCGTAGTGGTATGTTACTCTGACTGTTTTTTGCTCAGGGACCTTGGCAGTAAAATATATGGTGGCAACACAACATTTTATTCTAGCAACTTTCCAAGATTATACAAGCAATGTTCAATGTGTCCCTGTTTTTGGGCTTTGACCCCCAATACATTTTGGCTTTTTCCAGTTTTCTTGAGCTGCGAAGTTGAGATGCAGTTGAGTATTGAGTAGATTTTACAAGGAGCTGAGAGCTGCAGGGGAATAGAAGTTTAGTGCTTTGCCAAGTTAATACTATAGCACAACAGGTTGTGTACTTGCTTTTGATGCAGAAGGCTGTGGGTTCTACTCCCACAAGGGGTGGATGCTGCCGTACTGAGAATGTTCTCCTTGGTGAAGATACTAACTATGAGTTCGTTATCAGTTTGCCATCCATTTCCTCTTGCAATATTATTACTAGCTTATCATTTTTTTAATGTAATATAGGCAATTTATTCCTGAGGGGCAACAGACACTTTATTTTTCGATGAAACCATGAAATATAAAGGTGATTGCTAGCAGCAACCACTTCATTAGTTACAGATTTCTTTAATGTGGAATTATTTAGATGACTGACTTCAGAGATTGTGCATATTTACTGATAATGGACTGTAGAATTGTGCATATTTACTGATAAAGGTGGACTGTAGAATTGTGCATATTTACTGATAATGGTGGACTGTGGAATTGTGCATATTTACTAATAATGGTGGACTGTAGAATTGTGTATATTTACTAATAATGGTGGACTGTGGAAGTCTGAGTAGACTTTTTATGATAAATGTTCTCAACTGGGCAGTTTTGCCATTATGGGTGCATATGGTTTGTTTCATTGCTTACTGGAAAAAATGTTCAAAACAAATTTAAATCACCCTCTAACAAGTGTACTGTATTGTACAAGGAATATAATTTTAGTACAATGAGGAAGGTGTATCAAAGAGCACATGTATGTTTCATATGCAAGGAGCCTATGATTCGAAAACAGCCCAAAATTAATCTTTATCTGCCACTGGCAAAATGTATTTTCTTTGAATGTGGGTTTCAATGCTGTTTCAATGAATGTGGGTTTCAAGGGCAGAGAAGTTTTAATGCTAAGTTTTCATTGTGAGACTGCATTGCTTTGTTTAACAGATGACTTAGTGTTTGTGCTGTAAAATACAAAATAAAACTTTCAAATGAAGTCCAACTCATCATAGAAGTAAAGCAGTATGCACATTAGTGTTTATGGTAAATGGAGTGAAATAGCCAAGTATAATGGTTCATTGGAATGGCAGCAGAGGATCCATTCAACCATTATTTTGTCAGGGGGGGAAGGGCAGCAAACTCAGACAGGCCCAGCTGAACTATACCTCCCAACTGTCCAGATTTTCAAAGAATTAATAGATTTTTGCTTCTTATTTTTGGTTTGTTGTTCATAAAATTTGTAGTTTTAATTCCTAAATGATTTGCCAGAAGTCACTCAATAATACGTTTCAGACTTCATAACCTTCAGAAAAATGCATGTTAAAGTAAGAGCTGTTCTATCAACTGTCTCAATTTATACAAGAGCAATTTTTAGTACTGTTTATATGTGCCCCCAATATATTTGGCCTTGTTCAGATTTACTGCATTAACAGGTTGAGAGGTACATGCAAATAAATTGCTTTATAGAATTAGGCATAGCCAACCTCTCAACTGTCCCCAATTTTTGGCTCAAAATGTTGCTCTTCCCCCTTATAATCCCTCCAAAAATAGCAATTTTGGAAGAAAACATGGAGGGTTTACAATTAAGAAATAACTGTAATAATCAAAGTTATAGATTACTTGAAATGCATGTAGATTCTTTTATATTTTGTCAGCTGCTCAAGGTAGCAGTACTAATATTAAAGTGTCCCTTCTTTGACAGGTAGCAGCTGTATTGTGTGTCTATTTTATATTTTTGCATCACATTTTGGTCCATTTTTCATAAAATTGTGTTTTTTGGCAAATTAGTGACAAATCACTAAAGACTGAAGTTAGAAAATGACAGACATTTGAGTTTCAGATTTTATACCCTTCAAAAAATTCATACTAATGCAAGACCTATTCTATTATCTTTCTAAGTTTATTAGAGCAATATTTAAAATTTGTCCTTATTGTTGGGCCTTTGTCCCACTTCTGTATATGGCTTTGTCCAGATTTCTTGCTCTTGAGGTTGAGAGGTATGACAAATGTGTCAGGGCCATCACAGTCAGCCAGAGAGATTTCAAATTGTGACATGCTTGTTGCACCCCACTGCCCGATGTAGTGACTCTGGATGTGTCCAAGCAAGGCAAGGAGTAGTTGTATCTACCTTGGATGGGGAGGACACACTGCATAAGTACTACAGTGGCTTTTCATCTGTCCTTGATTTTGCAGAATGGTCTGGTTTCTGTCATATTTTTGTACTGTTGATTTATGCTTATTACTCAGATTTATGCTTATTACTCAAAGTGCCTGTTGCTCTGTGTTTTAAGTAGCAATGCTTTAATGACCATAAGGTAAGCTTGTCTGAGATCGTAAGATGCAAGTAAGCTTTAATAAGCATACTGTTAAAGAATTGCCAACATTGAAAGCCTTTCTGTTGTTGCCATGCAGAGAATACTTGACTAGATAATGTATAAGCCTTGGGTATTAAAGGACAGGATTCCATTATTTTAAAAAGCTCATTACACTTGTTGGAGACTTCCAGTCATCTCTACAGACTTTACCCGTAAACTAAACAGAATGCCAATCATGTGTGGTCCATAATCCTTTAAGCAATGTATCTTGAGTTTGTTTCTTCTTTGCTTTTCATTTTTTACTTTTATCATGTTTTCCCCATGAAACAAGTTATCAGGCAGCAGGTCTTTTTTGAATAAGAAACATTTTTACAAGTGGGGGCATCGCATAGATTTCTACTTTCAGCATGTTACTTGGTACTTTAATAAAGCTGAATATATTATAATTAGGACTGCAGTGCAAGGAGAAGTGGTTTGAGTTGAGTGCTTCTGGTTTTTCTTATACTTGATTTTGACTGGCATTCCAGTAATGTATTTAAAAAGTAATTTATTTTTTCATGCCTCACAGCCTTATGTTTCCATCTAGATATTAAGTAAGCTGTCATGCAGCCAATGCATTGAAATATTTTTATTCTTCTACACTTATTTTTGTCTTGATTGGACTTTCATAATGATGGTTTGCCACCCAGGGCAGCGTATTTAATTAAAGTTAGTTTTTTGTGGTTTTGTGAATAGCCCCTCCCCTTTCTGGTTGACCACACCCCCTCCCCTTGACCCCACCCATTCAGCTGTCTCCTGCAGCCCCCCTGTGATTTGAAGTCACCAGCCGCCACTGGAATTAACAGTATCTTTTTACACATTCTGGATGTATGCAACCCACAGAGCTAAAGCTGGGACTATATTTACAGAAGCTGTCACAGCAGGCCTGTTTTCAGAGATAATGACACCTTGTTTGAAGTAGTCCATAATTAAATTTTTTGTATGTGTTGTTCAAAGTACTGCAGTGCAGAATGCTGCTGAGGATCACTTTCAGTTTCTTGCTCCCTTTTTAAGTTGGGGTGGACTTCAGCTTCCCCTCATGACCCTGAATTAGAATAAATAAGCAAAAAGAAATGAATGAAAAATGAAAGAAATAAAGAATATGTCAAGGTAATTGCAGAAATGAGGGGCAAATGATACTGGTAGAAGCTATAGGCAGGCACATGCCTAGAGTGACTTACTTGATTAATAGCTGATACATCTGTTGCAAAAATTATTATGATTTATTTAGGAACACTCTATAATGAGTTAGGAAGTATGTTTATGAACATATTATTTTGTGTTTATTGCCCAGCAAAGTGCTAGAGGCATCAACACCTTTTTGGCATGATAGGCTTAATGGATGCAGTCTTTCTGAGACATTGCTGCTTTGAATTAAGAAAGGGTAAGGCAGTCCACACAGCCTATCTGGACCTCACCAAGGCCTTCGACACCATCCCCCACTCTGGAATCATAGATAAACTTACTAAGCTGGGCATTAATCCCTACATCACTCGATGGATTGCCAACTGACTTACTGACAGAACCCACACTGTAAAAGTAGACGACTCCAAATCCTACTCCAGACAAGTGACAAGTGGAGTACCTCAGGGTTCAGTCCTGGGGCCGCTCTTGTTTGGCATCTACTTCTCTGAAGTACAGGCCAACACTAAGGGACTCGGGCTAACAAATTTCACAGATGAGTGCAAACTGGAAGCCATTACAGAATCCCCAAATGATGTGGATATTCTACAAAAGGGCCTTACAGAAACAGATGCTTGGTGCCAGAGCCATGGGCTCAAGCTCAATGCCAAGAAATGTATAGTTATCCCCTTTGGGAAAAAACATGTACCTGTGAATTACCACATAGGTGGCAGTACACTAAACACTGAAAGAGTGCTAAGAGACTTAAGGACACAGGTGGACAGTGGTCTTACCTTCGATAATCACATCATCACAACAATCAGGAAATCCTTCTATGTGGCACACCTCATCAAGGGCTTTTCATTCAGAAAAAAGGAGGTCATTGTCCCACTGTACTCATCCCTCATTAGACCCATTATAGAATAGAATGCCCCATTTGGTATGTACCTCTCAAGACATCTGCAGCAACTGGAAAGGCCGCAGAAATACCTCACTAAAAGAATAACAAGCCTAAAGCAGATGTCCTATGCTGACCATCTAAAAAAACTTCAGCTATACTCTGTCGCATATCGTCTACTCAGAGGCAATCTCTGCATAACATACAAGGCCATGTCGAACCCAGAGTTGTTGGACATGCTACACTTAAAGAAATCCCAATCCCTCAAGAGCCACACGCTCCAGGGATCTAAACCTTGTCATCACAATGAACAAAACATGCTGAAGGGATAGGTTCCTGACCCAGAGACTCCCCAGACTCTGGAATAGACTGCCCATATATGTCAAACAGAGTGCCTCTGTGGCCCTCTTCAAAAGGAACCTTGATGGTTGGATGGGAGATAGGAAATTCACCCCGGGGATCATGTTAGTCACCCTGCTAGAGAGGGGTGCAGGGAAGTAAATATTGTGGGAAGAAATAGCCAGGGAATTGTTATGGCTAGGCTTGTATAGGCCCTAGGGCCGGTAGTCTAGTACCAACCTATGAACCTATGAATCTATAATCCATGGAAGGCTGTTTGTGCAACTGCAGCAGCCCCATACTGGTACCATCAAATTCAGATAGAAAGAAAAGTATTAGACTGCAGAGTCAGCTGGGAGATGAAGAACTGAAGACCTATCTGTACTGAGAAGAAAGGAACTCAACTGCTATGCAACAAAGTTTTGAGTAGTTCTTAAAGAACAGAAATGTGTGTTTTGTAGAGTCTTACCATGTCCCTGAGGATAAGTGGTATGATGATCACTGACGCATACCTCTCAACTGTCCCTAGTGCATAAGGTCCCTTATTTTACCTCATATTTTTTCTATGTCCATCATGAAATGTTTGATTTTTTGTAAATTGCTATTATAGTCAGTTAATAATGTCAATCATTAGTGTTTCATACTTTCTGCTGCTAAGAAAATGCATGTTGATGCAAAATCTGTTGTTCTAGTCACATTTAATGAATTCCACTAATATTTAAAAACTGATCCAGATTTTGGTTCTTGTCTCACCGTTATTCTGGCTTTGTCCAGAATTCATGAGAAAAGTAGTTCAGAGCTTTGCACCAAAGGCATGTATTGCAGTCTCTAATAAACTGCCAAGAACAAAAAAATAATGATCCGGTCAAGAATTTTCACCAAATCAAAGGTTTTACCAGTCATAGTATAGAATTAAGTAAGTGAGTAAAAAATGTTGTGCAAGAGGGTAAGAGGACATTCCAGAAAGATTCCATTCCATATTGAAATCATCCATTATAATCTTAGGCTGATGTTAGCTAACACAGTTTCTTCTCTGCAATGTTACTGCATGAATGTGGGGTGGAATGCACACAAATGACTAAGTGAAATTCCTGGCATTACTGATTTTCACTGAAAAACTTACGGCATCTATTCTGGCAAAGCAGAATATTTATGAGTGAAGAGGGTACCTGATATATTATTTTGACTGATAATGGCTGTCATCCCCTGGCAACATTTTATACCTTGTCAAGTATTTGCATGCACAGCCATGTAAAGCAAGATGGGTATGTGACTGCAACCAATTTTATGATTTCTAGCATATCATGATTATATAAAGACATACTGCACTGAACACCAGGCACCATTTGCAAATTCAGTCAGCAGGTAATTGAATAAATCTGACTTGTTATAGTTATCTCATCCAGTGGAATTGAGATGCTATAAGACAGTACTAGGCATGTACAGATTTGGGATTTGATTAAATTTCTACACAGAGCAGTAAAAGGTAAAATATCATGGTCTTAAAGGGGGAGTGACTTAGAAATAGTGACTTCAGCTTTGAGGAAAGTTTAACTGTTTCTGTAGCAATAACAATCTAAAATATTGTGAAGATGTGATGCTTGTAATGTTTCTTGGAAGTGATTAGAGTAATGTATAGATCCAAGTAAATGATATTGATAGGAAACTAGTTCTTTTTGATATATGGAAACTACTGGGCCTCAGCATTTAAGCTTGTAGCACATAAAATGATCAAATATTCCAACAAGCCATGAATTAATAAAATTAGATAGGCATAGTATCTATAAGGCACTGCTATTGAGACCCATGGAACATTGTACTAAGAGGTATAGAAAATGATGGTATATGTGTCAAGGTAACTTAGGATGGTGAAGGAGGAAGCTGAAGTGGTTTATGGGGTAAAGAACTTGTACATATATTTATAACTTGGTATACTAGTTGGCAGACATTTTCCTAAGTCCTTACTGGGAATCCATGGGTCAATTCTCTGTCTCTGTTTATTCATCCAGTGGTAGTCAAGAGGAAGATGAGAGGCACATGATATGGACAATTCTTGACCTGAGAACAGAAGAAATCCCCTGTGTATGTAAATCATGGTCTTCCAAGTAATAGCAAATATGAATTAGATGCCTTGCAGCATAAAAGGGACAGTGAGAGGTAGTTTCCACTAACTGAAATATTTACGCATAACTGCTTATTATCCTTAAATGGTCTTCTCAAGCTGTAGGTTTTCTTTGTATGTAAAAATACAGACCTTCTATGGGATTAACAAAGGCCATTAGTATGCCCTTATTGGTGCCAGAAGAGTCCATTCTATTTATCTACAAGAAGACATGAACAAGGCAATACTGTCATCAGAATGCAATTTTATATACAGACAAAGGAATAGAAAAGTACTGTAAAGCTTCAAGTGCTAATACTATACAGACACAAACAAGGCCAGAGAAATGCAGTGTGAGAGAACAGTTTTAAAAGGAGGAACCAAATAATGAGTGAAAGTGGAAACCAAAAATTATGTGGCTGGTCAAAAAAGAATCGCAGGACAGAGCTACTAAGAAAGTTTTTGAGGTATGTGTACATAGTGATGGTAGGTTCAAGGATCACCTTTCAGAATACTAGAATTTCATTGTCAAAGCTTAAGGATAAGGCATAAGGCAGCTGGCATGCATGTAATGCTCCAATTAGTAACAAAAAGAGCATTTAATAACAGCAACAGGGTACTACTGCTGCTTTCAGTCTGTGAAAATATCAGGAGAATTTATTGGTCATATGTTCACATAATGTGGTTAACTGTGCAGGTGCAAGTATATGACTGAATTTATATGCTGGATCCATTGATTCTAAATCTTATCACATAGCAGCAGTAGATGGCCAAAACAGATTGGGATTGCATTAATCTGCAGTGAGATTAGGACAGGTACAGGAGGTTTGGCATTGCATTAAAAAATCAGTATCTTGCTAAGAATGCTCTTAATGTAAAGCCAAAACAGAAGCACAAGATGAATGGCCTCCCTGTTCCTACTCTACAGAATTCATTTGTTTACTACTGGGTTCTACAAAAAATTAAATTAGTTAAGAGTATGAGCAGAAGAGACCATTTTTGTAGCTTTACCAGTAAAAAAGGTGGCATCAAAGCAATAAAGAAAAGCGATAAAAGAAGAGCAGTTCCTTCAATACAAGGGAACTGATACATTTCATGATAAGAGTTAAAGTCATCTCCAAGCAATCTGTAATCTGAATAAGTTATAGTGTTGTAACATTCTTAGGTTTCTCAAACAGCTTAACAGTTCACCCTAAGGGGTACCATCAATTTGAATAACTGTAGGGATATGTATTTGTGTGAATACTCATAGAAGGATGCAAGTTCAGAGGGGCCTGCCTCAGATAACAAGTTGCTCCTTCAAGGATAGAATTCTTAAATAAGGATCTGGGCGATATTCATATACCTTTTTAATTACAGTTATTTTGTTTATATATTTAATAATTCATTTAAGGAAAGGCTGCTTGAAATCATAAATGCATTAAACTGACTTATCGGAAGGATTTATTTTTGGAGTAATTCAGGAGATCAAACATTCTAATCATCACTTGGCTTTATTTGAGGTGTATCAGTGTTACATTATTAATATTAAATGTCTGTTCTGCAGAAATGCATTATTTTCACTATATTTATGTATACTTAAATTTGTAGCATATGTTCTTTGTAAAAGCAATATGCCATAGAGAATGTTATGCTGACATGGATTAGTTTTTGTAAGATCATCTTCCTCACCTGAAGTTCATTTGCTGTGTGCTTGTAAGCATGTGTATATGTATATCTGTCTTTATGATTTCCTTTCTAAATCATGAATCCCACAACACTGAACTTCAGAAAGTCGAGACGAAAATAACAACGATTTATAATCACGAATGTCCATTTTTTTCTCAGGGCAAGGAAACACTTGTCCAACATGTAACATAAACACACAGGTCTCTGTAAAAAACACCTAGGTGGCCCACACATCACCCAGTATGAGGGGCTGTGTCCCCCACACTCCACTAACTATATATACCAACTTCAGGATCATACTACAGTGGGGAAAAAGGCATATTTCCACATGTTGGACAAGTGTTTACTTGCTCTGAGTAAAATCAGCCGTTCATGATTGTAAGTCTTTGTTATTTTCTTCTCACATTTTGAAGTTTGGTGTTGTGGGATTTGTGGGATTCATGATTAAGAAGGGGATCCATAGCCTAAATAGAAAATCAAGCTGCACTAAGGGCTTCTTCGTTTAAAAAAAAAGCGGCTATGGGCTTATGCAGTGAATGCCTAAAATCTACATGCCATTCTCAGACATGGTTTCCAGCACTCCCACAACTGATTGATATCTATATATATATATATATATATATATATAGATATATGTATATATATATATATATATATATATATATATATATATATGTATATATTATATATATATATATATCCACAAAAAATGATAAAATCCCACAGAAAATATAAAATAACCACCAAAAGGAAGCAGCAATTCAATCAAGATAAAGGATTTTTCCAGCTAATAATCCAAACGTCAATGCTGAGTTAGAACTTCTTTATTTCAAAGAACAAAACGTGAGCGCTTTCTCAGAGATACTCTCTGCTTCTTCAGACATTACAAAATCAAGCAGCCATCATTAGTTATATAGCAAACGTCAATCAAGCAATGATTCAATTAACCAAATTAGCTACAATCTTAAAATTACTACTTGGTAGTACTGTTGAAACAACCTGCTTCTATAAAAACCTAAAGAACACATTAGATACCAAAGTATCCTATATGACACTTAACAAAAAGTGCACCAACTAAAACAAAAACATAAACATTACGATAATACATAACTTTAAAATAAATATGTATAAAACCCTTAAAATATGAATCTTGAGCCCATCTACTGGAGGGCTCTGGCTTTAAGAACCGGCTTAATAGTAACACTTTCATTTAGACCCCTCCCCCTGTGTGCTGCCAGTCTAAAGATCCATTTTAACTCAGCCTGTTCTGTTAGATTAACAATATCACCCAGCCTAATGTTAGGATATTGTACATGCAATACTTCATAATAAAATATATGGTCAGATCCTTCTAAAAGTGTATGCTTAGCTAGCGCACTACAATCTTGCTTCCTTTCCAAACAATATACATGGTCTCTAATCCTCTCTCTTAATGATCTGGTGGTCTTACCAACATAGTATTTGAAACATTTGCCACAGTGTGCAACATACACAATATTGCGCGTGTTGCAAGTACTGTGATTCCTCAGTTCCCATAGATATCCTGTATCTGGGTTCTTAAAGAAACAGGATTCATCTATAAATATACATTGCGGACAACTACCACATTTCCTTGTGCCAAATGGCACAAAATTTTCCACTGACGATGGACAAGCACCTATATTCCTATAGCAAAGATGTTGCTTTAAACATTTCATATTTTTATAAGTAAACAATGGTTTGTCTCCCACTAGGTTTCTTGTTTTTTCATCATCCAATAAAATATTCCAGCTAGCCACTATTGCTTGTTTAATCTTATCTGTGTTGCCACCGAATGGTAGCAACACTGATAAAGATCTATTAGAGCCAGCGGCTGGAACAGTTTCTATCTTTTTCTCTGAGAAATAAGGTTTGGCTCTAGTGCCCCTCATCCCCAATACTTCAGCGTATCTCTCAACTATAAGTTTTTCCTCATAGCCTCTGGACAAAAAAATCTGATTTTAGCCTATCCAACTCATCTTGTAATCTCACTTTCTCACAGCACAATCGTGATGCTCTGATTGCCTGCCCTTTCGCAATATTCCCAAATATGGATGGATTGTGCATGCTATTCCTATGCAAAAAAGAAGCTCTATAACAAGCCTTCCTATAAACAGTGGTTTTAAACTCAGAACCCTCTTTATACATGGATACATCCAAAAAAATCAATGCTTTTCCAAGAATGTGTTACAGTAAATCTAAGAAATGAACTACTGCTATTCAAGTTCATATGGAAGGACATGAGACTATCCACAGTGCCATGCCAAATGAAAAAAAGATCATCCACAAAACGCCTATAAAACAGAATTTGGCCATTGCCTAGCAAATGGTTCCTTTCCCATGCCACCATGACCAAATTCGCATAGGCGTTGGCTCAGCTAGTACCCATCGCTATCCCTTTCTTCTGTAAATAGCAACGTTCAAAGAAAAACACATTGTTCTCCAAAACTGTTTCAAGTAATAGAGTAATAAAGTCTGCTTTAACGTCAACTAAACCACTATCCAATAACAATTCCCTAACCATCTTAACTCCATTTTCATTAGGAATGCAAGTAAACAATGATTCTACATCCATTGTGACTAATAATAGATCTTGTGTTGAGTCAACATTCCTAGCAAAATCATATAGATCTGATAAAAACTGTTCAGTGTCCCTTAATACATAGGTATACCTCTGAAGTACTTGTTTTAATTCAAAATCTAAATAAATAGACATTGGCTCAGTGAGCCAACCTGCTCCAGCTACAATGGGCCTAAAAGCAGGTTGCAAAGGATTCTTATGTATTTTGGGAAGCCCATACATTCTAGGTATTACTGGATGCTCAACCAAGAAATAATTACATAACTCATCATTCAACAGACCCAAATCTTTACATTCATGAAACATTATATGCAGACTTATATGAATATCTTGCACTAAGTCAGGAGAGACCCTGTTATAAGCATCAGTGTTCAACATTTTATATTTATATATATATATATATATATATATATATATATATATATATATATATATATATATATAAACACACACACACACACACACACACACACACATACAAATATATATATATATATATATATATATATATATGTATATATATATAGATAGATAGATAGATATAGATAGATAGATAGCTAGATAGATAGATATATAGATACAGATATAGATATATAGATGGATTCCCTTTTAAAATCACGAATCCCACAACACCGAACTTCAGAATGTTGAGAAAAAAAGAATGAAGACTTACAAGCAAGAACAGCTGATTTTTCTCAGTGCAAGTAAATATTTGCCAAGCATGGGGAAATATGCCCTTTTCCATATTGTACTATGATCCCGGAGCTGGTATATATAGTTGGGGGGTGGGGTGTATCCCCCCACCTCAGTGTTTTTTACATAGGCTGTTGTGTTTATGTTAATATTGGACAAGCATTTCCTTGCCCTGAGAAAAATCAATTGCTCATGATTGTAAGTCTTCGTTATTTTTGTCTCGAGATTTTGAAGTTTGGTGTTGTGGGATTCATGATTTAGAAGAAAATCCAGGCTACACATTTTGTGCATCTGCTCAACAACCATAACAATCAACTCATTTACATTTCTATATTGTGCTTGAAATGCAGCCCCCTCAACACTATGGCCATAGGCAAGACATTTATTATAAGCTGATTGGACTTAAGGACCCACACTCAGTACCAGTGTTATTGTTGTTGTTTGTCTTTTTGGCTTTTCCCGGTTACGGGTCGCCACAGCAGAACTCTGGTCCACTAATGATTGGCAGTCGATTTTTTATGGTCCCAAGTTGCCAGCCCGATGCCCAACCTTCAGCAAAGGCACACTCATTCATACCCATTCATGCATGTCTTTCGGAGGCCACTCGACCGCGAGGAGGACATGCAAACTCTGCACGGAAAGCACTCCAGCCGAGAATCGAACAGGAGAACCTCTTGCTATCGCTGTACCACCGCGGATCAGTACCAGTGTTATTATTATTATGAATTACTTTGGATACAACAATTTTATTATTTTTGAAATTGATGACATATTCCTTTTCAGCAATGGACAGCAGGCTGCAGGAACTTCATTGTATTGTACTGGATCTCTGTTGCTGATAGCAACATGGCAGCAACACCAGCTTAGTCCTGTGACTTATAAATTGTCCTACTGGGTAAAGAGCTTAATAAGCTACAGTTTCACATCTAACAGGAATTCAGAAAAAGCAGAATATGGGCATGGAAATGGTCAGCACTGACAAAAGAACAGGCCAGAACCAGTCAGCAACCTCTAAGCACAAGAAATATGGTCAAAGAAAATTAATGGTGGGACAAATGGCCAAGATTAGGGGCACATTTTAAATATTGCTCTTATAAACTTAGAGGGACTATAATAACACATTTTCTAGCAGTATGCATTTTCTGAAGGATACAAAGTCTGAAACTCAAATGTATGTCATTATTTAGTGACTTTAGTCTTCAATGATTTGCCAGTAAGCCACACATTTTATGATGAACAGACCAAAAATAGGAGGCAATTATCAGGACATTCTATGAAAATCCTGACAGCTGAGAGGTATGACAGTCAGTGAGGTCAACTGACATTGCTAAGCTTCAAGCCACATTTTCTATTTTTTACTTTTTTATCATGGTCACTGAATAGAAATTAAGGACCACATTGCCTGACTTGTACAGCTATGATCAATCTTGTTTAAGGGAAAATGTGGTATAGCCAAACAGTAAGGGATTTGCTCCTATATTTTTTCAAGCTTTTATCAGAGACCTTTTAGAGTTTTATGTATTGTATTTATAGTCCTCCTCACTCCAGCAAGCACCCTCTCATTTTTCCTTTGTAATCTTAATGTCTAAGACAGGCTTGTTTCAGATGTATATCAAATGAGCACAAATTACACAGGCAGTTTACTGTTTAACTATAAGTAATAGCAGGATGTATAAGTGGATTTGTTGCATTCATATCGGTTATTGCTCTTGATAGAAATCACAAACACATTTATTTATTATTTATTTTATTTTACATTAGTTGATCGGGAAGGTCCAACTGGATATATGTCCATTTTCAGCAGAGGCCCGGGGAGAAAAGCTCCATACGGAAGACATAAGACAGAACAGCATAATACAATGTAAAATACAATAGAGAAATTCAATCCAGAGAAATTGTTACATATTTACATATTGAAAGCATTCCACTATTAGTATAATTCAAGATAGAGGTTATACAATATATTTGTAGGTCAATTTCCAAGTTCCCAGCCCAACATTCAAAAGTTCATTTATATTTGTGTGTTTCTTTATAGGTTACTTAAAGTACATTCTAAATTTCACTTAAACAACATGTTAGTACAGAGTAGTTAGGTACAGATTCAGAGACACTGCTAGGAGACCCTAATTGGGTGCACAGTTGGAAAGTGTGGGGATTAGTCAGGGGTAGAGCAAGGACAGAGCCATCGCATAGTGAAGTATTGAGTAAGGTTTTTTTTTTAATTGGGTTCGAGAGGGTTGTAAAGTTAGTTCTGTAGGAAGAGAGTTCCAGACTTTACCAACTGAGTTCATAAACAGAGCTTCCCCAGCTGACTTGTTAGCTTTGAAGGTGAAAGCTAGCATTTTGTTAGATGATCGAAGTGTTTTAAGGTTTTGGTAGGGGGTGATGAGGGTTTTAAGATCAGGTGTCCATTCTGGCTGGTAAAGAATCTTGTGGACAGTTACTAGTTGGTTAGTCAGTAGAAGGTTAGGTAGTTCAAGCCAGCCTAGTAGTTTGAGTTTGTGACAGTGGTGAGCCCTATAGGCATAGGCGGTGGCAAATCTGGCAATATGATTATAGCAGGTTGTGAGCTTGTTCAGGTTGGTTTTACTCAGGTTGGTGAATAAGGGGGAGGCATAGAGAAGTGTGGATAGTAGATGAGTGCGAGTGAGAGCAGTTCTGGCTAGGGGAGTTAAGAAGGGTTTGATTCTATGTAGAGAGCCACGTTTTGAATTTACTGTTTTGATTGTGTGGTCGATATGAAAGCAAAACTATAGGTTGTTGTCAACTATAATTCCTAGGAGTTTGGTTGCGGGATCTGGTGAGATAATAATGCCATTGTTAGATTTAATGGAGAAGGTTAGAGAGAAGGTCATATGAGATGGGGAGAACAGCAGCAGTTTTTTTTTTTTTTTTGGATTTAGTATGCAACAGCAATAGAGGAGCCAATTTTCAAGTATGCTAAATGTGTTTTGGGATAGTGCCAGTAGTTCTTCTGGGGTTGTAGTAGAACAGATTAGGATTGCATCATCCACGTATTGAATACAGGTAGTGTCTGGTATTACTTTATGCAAGTCATTAATGAATATGGAAAATAGGAGGGGCCCTAAGATGGATCCTTGGGGGATGCCAAGTGTATAGGTAAAAGGGTAGATACGTTATCTTTCCACAGGACTGCCTGTTGTCTACCTCCCAGATATGACTTAAACCATTGTATAGCATGGGTGTCTAGGAAGATTATTTCTAGGGCTTGCAGGAGAAGTTGATGGTTTACCATGTTGAAAGCTTTGGAAAGATCTAGGAAGATGGCTGAGGAGAGTTTATTGCTATTATGATTATGATTTATGACATTGGTAAAGGATAGTAGGGCAGTGGTGGTACTGTGGTTTTGTCTGAAGCCATGATGAGAATTTGACAGGTGATTGTTATCAAGAAGATAGGCTAGGAGTTGTTTTTGGATGCATTTTTCCAGGACTTTGGCTATAGGAGAGAGTATTGCTATGGGTCTGAAGTCTGAGAGGTCAGTGGAACCGCCTCCCTTGTAGATTGGAATGATATGGGATACCTTCCAGATAGTGGGAATGGTAGCTTCAGTTATGGATCTGTTGATCATAATGGATATAGGGTAGGCTACAGCATCAGCTGTTTTTGTTGGTAATCAGCTAGTAGGAGATCAGTGACAAGGGTAGTTGGTTTTAGTTTTCTAATTAAATTAAGGATAAATGATGTTGAGTCTGGTTGAAATTTGAAGGTAGTTTGGGTAATGGATGTAGTGGCTGATGGATTTGGTGCACTGGGGGATAGGTTATTGGCTAGGTTTTGGATAGTCTCTATTGAAGGAGTTGGCGACCTCTGCAGGAGAATTTGAGTTGGAAGTCGAGGGGACAATGTTGGTGGATAGTCCTGGGCAGAGCAGTGTGTTTAGAGTTGCCCAGAATTTATGTGGTTTATTCTGGTGTTTTTGTTGTAGGTTGTGATAGTAGTTTTTTTTGTCAGTTGTGAAAGATTTTTTTGTGTCATTCCTTAATTGTCTATAATGGAGTTGATCTGTGAGGGTTTTTGAGGCACGCCAAGTGCCCCAAGCTTTATTTCTTAATAAGATTTTTTTGCCTAGTTGCAGCTGTAAGCTATGGGGTACTTTTGGTTTTAGTTCTAATGGTACGAGCCAGAGCGTGGCTGTCTAGGATGGATAAGAATTTAGTATTAAAGTATTTTACAGCTTCCTCTAGTGGAAGATGCTTAAGTACTAATCAGGTGCAAAGTTTAAGGTCTGTTTGGAAATTCTTAAGGTTAAAATTTTTCTTGTTCCTGATTGTTTTGTAGGTGGGTTGTTTGTGGATTTCAGCCTTTTGCCTGATAATATAGGAGAGATGATAATCACTTATGTCCTCGGGCAAGGTTCTGGCTTTATACATGTGTGGGTGATTGTTAATAAGTATCCAGTCTAATATAGTTTCTTTATTGTTAGGTTTAGTGATCCTGGTGGGGGAGGATAAGACTTGAGAGAATCCATAAAGGTTAATGTGGTAAGTGGGGGGGGTTCAGAGGAGCATGAGTACCAGTCTATATTAAAATCTCCAAGTACAATGGTTTCTTGGGATAATTATTTGATATCCAGTTTAGTATATCCTCGAGTACTGGTATGTTTTTGCCTGGGGGATGTAGACACAGATAATATATACACTTTTACTTTTGTTGATGTGTAGCTTAGCAGTAATGATTTCCGCATTAGTAACGCGGCTAGGTTGATGGATGTCAATGGTCATTTCTAGTATGGATTTGTAGAGAGCAGCTACCCGCCACCTCCCATTTTAGCAGTATAGTCATGTCTAAAGGTATTGTAACCTGGTGGTATGAGCTCATTACCTAAGGTGCATGGTTTGAGCCAGGTTTCAGTGAGACAAAGAATATCAGGAGAAAGGTGATCTAGCAGGGCATGGAGGTGTTGTACTTTATTATTTAAGCTTCTGATGTTTAGTTGGTTGACCAGGAGTGAGTTAGGAGGTCTGTTTATGGTATAGTTTATAGGGGATGAGGTAGTATTGAAGCTAGAATTATTGGTAGAGGATGAACCAGGGTTTGAGTGGATGTCTCCATCCATGGTGAGATTACTTTGAGCTTTAATGATTAACTTCATAAACTTAAAAAGAAGGCTTTGGTATTTTTTAGTTTTTGGTTCATGTATCAATTTCTAATAGTGAGGTGCTTCTTTGAAGGGGTAGCTATGGGGAGAGTAAGTAGGTATTCTAGCTGATTAGGAACAGGCAGTGAGATAGTATGGCCTCTTGAGGAGTAAAAACCATGAATCACTTGTTGTTCATAAGCAGTTAGTATGTAAGGGATAAGTAACAGTGGTACTATGGAGGAGGTCAACAAGAAGCTGAATGGAGATAGTATTGGGGCCATGGTAGGGTAAGGGTGGAGGTAATGGGGTTTGCAGTAGAAGAAGAGTAATTAGTATGGGTGTGGTGGTCTGTATTAATTGTTTACTGGTTGTAGATTGGGTGTTAAGAAGGGGGTGTAGCAAGGTAGTATAAGTGTAGTGGTGCTGGGGGCATGTGGGCATTGGGGGCAGGGTAGGGGAGCGGAGTAAGCCCGTAGGGCAAACGGAGCAAGTAGAGCCAAGAAGAAGTTAGGACTATAAAAAAGTATCAGTAACTGCAGCTCATAAAATTAAATAAAGATGGGTTGGAGCTATGGTTTACGGAAAGTAGTGCAGTCAAGATTTAAATGTGGGTTAGCTAGCCCAGGAGAGTAGTGGAAGTTTATACAATTATACAAATGGGGAGTAAGAGTGGAAATAACAGCTATCCTTAGGTAGAAACTTTGGGAGAGTAATGCTGTGCGATCGGTTGGTTTATACTGCCACCTAGTGACAAAAGGAGATAGCAAACAAAACTGATAGAATAGTCTTCCTACACTACAATTAAGCCTATGTTAAAAAACTAGAGGGGGAGAGTGGTGAGCAGTCTGCGGTAAGCTGCTAACGCACACACAGGAAGTCAGAATAACAAATACAGGTAGTAAATTAGGTTACAAGTTGTTTGCTCTAAGGCTGCATACATTGACACTTCCTTGTGGAGGGATGTCTTCACTGTGGTAGTGGGTAGCAGGCAATTCAAGGGTGTCTTCTGGTTTTAGCAGGTAGGTAGTCCTTGTGTTTTAAAGGTAAGGAGGGAGCACCTGGGATGGTAGATGGGAGGTGAGTCGAGCAGCCCAACCACAGGACTGGCACAATGGGATGTGGACGCTTAAATTGAATTGGTAGACAGATTATATTTACATGTTAAAAATATAGACGTCAGCTAGTGGAACTATGGAAAAAATCATTTAATTGACACAGGCATTCAGAATCATTTATCTTTTTCAAGTCAAATACACAAAAAAGAATAGTCTATTTGTGATGTCCCCACTCTGTACCAGTAATCAAGGAGTCTGAATCTTCACCACTGACTCTAGAGAGGGACGTTCATCTAGAATACAAATGGATACACTCAGTATTTCCAAATGTCGACCTCTCTGCATCAAGCACTATTTCCATTAAGAGCATACAGGGAACCCAGTCATCTCAGGGTCTGGATTTCTTTATATATGTCTTCCTCCAAGACCTCAATAAGGCTCCCACTAGCACGGCTATAGGGTTTAGTCCTCAGCTGAGTATCCAAGCCAAGTTCTCCAGCACCCTCTATGTGAAACCAGTGCTTCTTGTGCTTTATGTCGCTGCTGCAAGTAGCTGCTGACACACACACTGTGGAATTTGATTTTCACACAGACACACACACACACACACACACACACACACACACACACACACACACACACACACACACACACACACACACACACACAGGCTCACACACACACACACACACACACACACACACACACACACACACACACACACACACACACACACACACACACACACACACACACACACACACATACACACACACAAACACACACCTGGGGAAGGCTGGCACAGATTTACTTGCTGTGCCCCCTTCTGCCCTGCCTAGACTATAAGGTAGTTATCACTGCCAGCAGACAGCAGAAAGCCAGCTACCTAAGGCTGTTGCAAGAATACCCAATTATACTGAGCAAAATTAATATTAATGCAAATGGTAGTGCTGACCAAATAGCAAGGCTTTAGGAGTGGCCACAGTGTTGCCAGTTGACATAAGTACTCTCAAAGGTTAAAATATTTTCTAAAGGACCAACCATAATGAAAAGCTTAAATATATTTAATAATAAATAATAAAACAACATGAAAATATGAAATATCTATATACAGTAAACATCAGAGTTTCATTCACAGGAAATATTAAAATAACACAGCTGGAAAAATTGACACATTTGCATAAAAACAATACTTAACTATTCTCACTATATTTTCTTTACTGATCTAGAGAATTACTGTTCCTACTTCCTTACTAGAGCAAGGAACGATGAAGTAGGTGAGGGATCCTTCCATGTCAGGTTCCAAGAAA
>NC_056739.1:1809086747-1809139247 GCF_019279795.1 Protopterus annectens | reverse complement strand
ACAGTGGTAATGTACTTCAAGGCTTTGGCCACAGAAAGAAAGAGCTATTATAAAGTCAGTTGAAGACAGCATGATAATATGATTAAATGAGGAGTGTGCACTATGTTTAAATGATTTAACTCTTATGTAAGGAATGTAGACTGAAATAATGTTTCATAATAAGAGTTCTGAAGATCAAGCAACAAGAAGAAAGTTGACCATTTCGTGGATTGGAAATAGTCTGGCTTTAGTAAGAATAATGTAGTGGTGCCCTGTCATGTGTACTTGAACCATAAATGTCTATTTTTTAAACATCACCCCCAGTCTGTTATAGTTGGTAAGATAACAACCAGCAGCCACTGGTATACCATATTCCAGGGTAGTAATGTCCACAAGTAAAGTCAGTTTCTGATTAGAATGTTTGATCTCCTGAATTACTCCTAAAATAAATCCTTCCCATTAAGTCCATTTACTATATTTATAATTTCAAGCAGGCCTTTATTTAAATGAGTGATTAAATATATAAACAAAATAGTGGTAATTAGAAAGTATATAAATATTACTCAGGTCCTTAGTTAAGAATTATATTCATAGGTTCATAGGTAGGTACTAGGCTATCAGCCCTAGGGCCTATACAAGCCCAGCCAACAAGGATCCCTGGCTTATGCCACCCAGGAAAGTTATTTTCCTATGCCTCTGTCAAGCAGAGCCACAGAGGTGATCCCTGGGGTGAATTTCCTATTTCCATCCACTCATCAAAATTTTTCTTGAAGAGAGCTAATGAGGAACTTTGCTTGACATAGATGGGTAGCTTGTTCCAGAGTATGGGAAGTCTCTGGGACAGGAATCTATCCCTCCAGCATGTTCTGTTAATTGTGGGGACAAGGTTTAGGTTACTTGAGCGTGTAGCTTGGAGGGATTGGGATTTCTTTAAGTGGAGCATATCCAACAGCTCAGGGTTTGACATAGCTTTGTATGTTAGGCAGAGATCACCTCCGAGTAGGTGATATGCAATGGAGTAAAGCTGTAGGTATTTGAGACGGTCTACGTAGGGCATCTGTTTGAGACCGGTAATCCTCTTTTTGAGGTATTTCTGCGGCTTTTCCAGTTGTTGAAGATGTCTTGTGAGGCACATACGAAAAGGGGCGCTGTACTCTATAATGTTCTAATGAGTGATGAGTAGAGGGGAACAATGACCTCTTTTTTTCTGGATGAGAAACCTTTTGTGATTACGTGTGCCACATAGAAGGATTTCCTGACTACTGTGGCAATGTGATTATCAAAGGAGAGACTACTGTCCACCTGTATCCCAAGGTCTCTTATCACACGTTCGGTGTTAGTAGACTACCATCTATGTGGTAGCTCATGGGTACAGAGTATTTACCAAAGGGGATGACAATGCACTTTTTGGCATTTTGCTTGAAGCCACGGCTTTGACACCAGGCATCTGTCTCAGTGAGGCCCTGTTGTAGGATGTCCACATCATTAGGAGTTTCAGTTATGACTCCTAGTTTGCAGTCATTTGCATCAAATACCTTCTGTGTTAGCCTGTACTTCAGAAAAGTAGATACCAAACAGGAGACAACCCAGGACTGAACCCTGTGGTACTCCACTTGTCACTGGTCTGAAGTCGGATTTGGAGTCTGCTACTTTCACAGTGTGGGTTTTGTCAGTGAGCCAGTTGGCAGCCCATCTTGTGACATAGGGATTTATACCTAGTTTAGTGAGTTTATCTATAATTCCAGAGTGGGGGATTGTGTCAAAAGCCTTGATGAGCTCAAGATAGGCTGTGTGAACCACCTTACCTTCATCTACAGCTTTGGTGACTGCTTCAAAGAAGTCTATCAGGTTTAGGAGACATGATCTGCCATTTACAAACACAAACTGGGTGGGGTCCAAAGTTTGGAGATTACCGATGTCTTTGTTTATAAGTTCCATGATGATACATTCCATGGCCTTTCAGACCAGGCTCGTTAGGCTAATGGGATGGTAGTTACCGGGGACCATGGTGGCTCCCCCTTTGTGGAGTGGGATAACCATCGCTGTGCACCATTCAGTGGGCACAAAGCCTGAGGTGAGGCTATGATTGAACATGGTGCTTAGGTGGGGAGCCAGTTCATTCTGTATTTCATTCAGAACGCAGCCTGGGATGTTGTCAGGTCCCATGGATGCTGTGTTCTTGGCTTTGGAGAGTGTGTTTTTTACCCGTGTAGCCATAATTATAAGAACTTTGTATTCTTCTAGTATAAAGATAGGCCCTTTAGGTGATGAGATAGGGGTAAAGTTAGCATTGAACCTATCTGCCAGGATGTTGGCAATATCAGTTGGTTCTGTATATTTAGTGCCATTGTGCTGTAACTCAGAGCAGATCCAAGTGTTGCTATTGAGATTCTTGACATAGCTATAGAATGCTTTGTGGTTGTCTTTAGAATCAGTGGCGATTTTGTTTTCATAACTAGCTTTGGAGGATTGTATGATGGATCTCAGCTTCTTACTGAGGCTGACCAGGGAGTTCCTCCAATCACGGGATTTTACTCTTTTTTGCAATAGTTTCTTTCTTGTGTTGTAGAGTTTGTTTATGGCAGGGGACCACCGGGTAATCTTCCTTTTTTGGAGGATAGCATCTTGGTTCTGTTAGGGATAACACGATCCTGGTACTCGTGCAAGTGCTTATAAAGTGCATTTGTGTAGGCTTCAGCAGTCATACTTCTATTGTCTGTCTGCATGTTTGTAGTAAGGTTTGCCACTTCTGTCTTAAGAAGCGTGAAGTTGGCTTTGGAGAATTTTTTTTACGGTGGTTTTCCTAATAGGGGGTGGGATGTGGATGTCTATGCTGATTAGCTTGTAGTCGGATCTGACCAATGAGGAATTGACATCTGGTGTGGAACACCGGTCGCCCTTGTTGGTAATGACCAGGTCTAGGATATTGCTGCCCCTGGTGAGGGTGTAGATAAGTTGATACAAGGCGTTGGAATTCCTGAATTCCAGAAAATGTTGAGCAAAAGAATTGGTACATAAGTAGTTTTCCCAGTTAATGGTGGGGTGGTAGAAATCACCCATTATTAGGGTGTTGGGTTGTACCCTAATATTTTCCAGTGTATCAAGAAATGAGTGGGAATCCTGGGGCATAGTGGGGGATCAGTAGCAAGTTACAATTTGGATTGCTATCTTGCCCAGAGTTAGTTGCACTTGGATAATCTCAGATGCATTATGCTGAGCAACTAGCCTGGAGGTGTGGATATCTTTAATGAATATGGACATGCCTCTGCCTTTATTGTTTCTGTCCAGGTTAGGTGGCCGAAAGGTGTGGTATGAATTATAGCTTGGTAATGCAGGGGTGCTGTCTGGAGTCTTGAACCAGGTCTCTTGTTATCTATGGCAGACCCCTCTAAACTTGCATTCTTCTATATGTATTCAAAAAATATGTATCCCTCCAGTTATTGATATTAATGGTACCCCTTAGGTTCATAGATTCATAGTTAGATACTAGGCTATCGGCCCAAGGGCCTAAGTAAGCCTAGCCAACAAGTATCCTTGGCTTACGCCAGCCAAGAAAGTTATTTTCTTGTGCCCCTGTTGAGCAGAGCCACAAAAGTGATCCCTGGGGTGTATTTCCTATTTCCCATCCACTCATCAAGATTTTTCTTGAAGAGTGATAATGAGGAACTTTACATGACATAGATGGGTAGCTTGTTCCAGAATATGGGAAGTCTCTGGGACAGGAATCTATCCCTCCAGCATGTCCTGTTTATTGTGGTGATAAGATTTAAGTCCCTAGAGTGTGTAGCTTGGAGGATTGGGATTTCTTTAGGTGTAGCATGTCTAACAGATCTGGGTTTGACATAGCTTTATTCATTAGGCAGAGATCACCTCAGAGTAGGCGCTATGCTATGGAGTAAAGCTAGAGTTTTTTGAAACGGTCAGTGTAGGGCATCTGTTTGAGGCCAGTAATCCTCTTTGTGAGGTACTTCTGTGGCCTTTCCAGCTGCTGCAGATGTTTTGTGAGGTACATTCCAAAAAGGGAATTGTACTCTATAATGGGTCTAATGAGTGACCAGTAGAGGGGAACAATGGCCTCTTTTTCCTGGATGAGAACCTTTTGTGATGAGGTGTGCCATGTAGAAGGATTTCCTGACAACTGTGGCAATGTGTTTATCAAAGGAGAGACTACAGTCCACCTGGGTCCCAAGGTCTCTTATCACACATTTGGCATTACATAGACTTCTGCCTATGTGGTAGTTTATGGGTACAGAGTTTTTACCAAAGGGGATGACAATGCAGTTTTTGGCATTGAGCTTGAGGCCATGGTTCTGACACAAACATCTGTCTCAGTGAGGCCCTTCTGTAGGATGTCCACATCATTTGGGGACTTGACTATGGCTCCTAGTTTGCAGTGATCTGTTAATTTCATTAGCCAGAGGCCTTCTCTATTAGCCTGTACTTCAGAGAAATAGATACCAAACAGGTGAGGTTCCAGGACTGAACCATGTCACTTGTCACTGGTTTGAAGTCAGATTTGGAGTCTGCAACTTTTACAGTGTGGGTTCTGTCAGTGAGCCAGTTGGCAATCCATCTTGTGATATAGGGATTTATACCTAGTTTAGTGTGTTTAGCTATAATTCCAGAATGGGGGATGGTGTCGAAAGCCTTGGCGAGGTCAAGATAGACTGTGTAAACCACCTTACCCTTATCTACGGCTTTGATGACTGCCTCAAAGAAGTCAATCAGGTTTATGAGGCATGATCTGCCTTTCACAAACCCGAACTGGGTGGGGTCCAAAGTTTTGAGGTTACCAATGTCTTTGTTTATGAGTTCCATGATGATACATTCCATGCCCTTGCAGACCAGGCTCATCAGGCTAATAGAATGATAGTTGTCGGGATCAGTGGTGGCTCCCCCTTTGTGGAGTGGAATAACTGTTGGTGTGCACCATTCAGTGGGCACAAAGCCTGACCTGAGGCTATGCTTGAACATAGTGCTTAGGTGGGGAGCCAGTTCATTCTGAAGTTCATGTAAAATGCAGCCTGGGATGTTGTCCGGTCCCATGGATGCTGTGTTTTTGGCTTTAGAGAGTGCAGCTTTTACCTGCATAGTTGATTACAGGGACTCTGCATTCTTGCTGTATAGATATGGGGGGAGAGGGGGTAAAGTTAGCACTGAACCTATCTGCCAGGATGTTGGCAATATCAGTTGGTTCTGTAATTTTCATGCCATTGTGCTGTAACTCAGAGCAGCTCTGGGTGTTGCCATTGAGATTCCTGACATAGCTATAGAATGCTTTGTCATTGCACTTAGAATCAGTGGCAATTTTGTTTTCGTAGCTAACTTTGGAGGATCTAATAAGAGATCTCAGCTTCTTACTGAGGCTGACCAGGGAGCTCTTCCACTTATGAGATTTTACTCTCTTTTGCAACAGTTTCTTCCTTCTCTTGTTCAGTTTGCTTATGACAGGGTACAACCAGATTGGCTTCCTTTTTTTGGAGGATATCAGCTTGGTTCTGTTTGGGATAGCATGATCCATGCACTTGTGTAAGTGCTTATGGAGTGCATTTGTGT
The DNA here is from genome assembly GCF_019279795.1 of Protopterus annectens. Lineage (NCBI taxonomy): Eukaryota > Metazoa > Chordata > Ceratodontiformes > Protopteridae > Protopterus > Protopterus annectens. Next base: position 1,809,133,712 of record NC_056739.1, on the reverse strand, counting down.
AGGATTCAGCAGTCGTAACTGTATTGTCCATCTGCATGGGTGTCATGAAGTTCGCCACTTCTGTCTTAAGAAGCATGAAGTTGGCTTTGGAGAAATTTTTTACCATTGTTTCCTTAATGGTGGGGGTGGGGGTGGAATATGAATATCTAGGGTGATCAGCTTATGGTCGGATCTGACCAATGAGGAGATGACTTGAGGTATGGAACACCGGTCACCCATGTTGGTAATGACTAGGACTAGGATATTGTTGCCCCTGGTGGGGGTATGGATAAGTTGATCCAGAACATTGGAATTTCTGAATTCCAGAAAGCATTGAGAGAAGGAGTTGGTACATGACTTGTTTTCCCAGTTAATGGTGGGGTAGTTGAAATCGCCCTTTATTAGGGTGTTTGGTTGAACCCTAATATTTTCCATTAGAGTGAACTGCTGAGCTGATTGAGACAAATAGGAATGTTAAAAGTCTATACATTCAGATTTCAGATTTCTTAGTCAACGTATCAGTTCCCCTTTACTGAAGGAACTGCAAATATTTTATCTTTTTTCTTTAATGCTTTGACACCAGCTTTTTACTGCTAAAGCTACAAAAAATGGTCTCTTCTGCTCATATTCTTTACTAATTTAATTTTTTCTAGAGCCCAGTAGCTAACAGATGAATTCCATACAGTAGGTATAGGGACACCATTGCTCTTGGATCATTGTTGTGTGTTGTGCTTCTGTTTTTGGCTTTACATTATGGGCACTCTTAAAAAGATACAGATTTTTAATTTAATATAGTCACATATAGACTGTCTGATCTGTACTTCCAAGCCTCCAGTAGCTGTCCTAATCTCACTGCAAATAAATGCAGTCCCCCTCTGCTGTAAGGCTGCCTTCTATTTCAGAGATTAAAAAGGAGATCCTTGTTTCTTTCTTGACTGCAGCACCCAGTTTATCCAGCTTGTCTATAAAGGTAATTGAGGGTCAACACTTATTCCAGGGTAGGGATCAAACATCTTCTGGTATGCCTCCTTCTGTTTCAGGGGATGAAAGTGAGATCCTTGGAAGGCTTTGAGTGCAGCACCTAGTTAATCACTCATCTGAAAAGGGTAGTTGACAGTTAAGCTAGACAACCAAGTATGTGAAGTGCTATACTTAATGATGCAACCTGCCATTCTTTGTGGTGAAAAAAACCTCCACTATCAGGAGTAGTGGAGAGATGTTCTGATTTGCGAAAGAGTATATATAAATTGTTGTTGATGTCAATGGGGGTCCCAAGATATTAAAATGGGTATAGGTCTTGGTTAGACTGCTCAACAGTGTATTCATAATGTTGCTGGGGTACTTTTCAATTTCCCAGATGATCATCAGCCTAAGAAATAGGGTGTTGTTGCTACAGAGAATCAGAAACTGTTTTAAATATAGTAATTAGAGATTCTAGGAGAATGCTTTGAGGTATGGTTATAACCTTTTTCATACGTGACAGAACAAGCTGCATAATTTTACTTAAGGCTAGTTCTAAAGAAACTGGCACTGCATGTGAGAATGGCTCCTACAGATAATACTATGCGCCTTGTTTCACAACAGTTAACGTCAGAGAAAAATGAATGTGAGAGAAGGCAGCTGAGTGTGAGTAAAATTGCCTTAGGATTAAATGATGGGTATGTTTGGAATGGACTTGAATGTATATGTCATATGCAGTAATGTAAATACAAGGCATCTATTAGGAGCGAACACCCTGATGAGTACCACCTCACTGTATGCATCATTTGACATAATGGGCAATAGTGGAAGGTCCTAAAAAGGGCATTTAAGGATAATGCATAAGCACAGGAATGTAAGGATGAGAGGAACAGACAGATGGTCAACACAGTAAAAGAAGATGTAAATATGAGCATTAGGTGCAGAACTCTGAGAGAGTAATAGAAGGCATGACATTTTAAGGAAATAATGTGAAGAACAGAGGAGTAGGGAGGAGTATTAATGAAGGAGGTAATGCAAAATAAGAATGTTTACTTGGAATCCATTGTCTCTTCAACTCATTGTAGCCCCCATCACATTAGAGCACTGACAAGAACTCCTATCTGTGAGCAGCATGACTACATACATTTTCACAGTGCTTGTACTTCAGGCTGTCATATGATGAGCAATGGTGACATGAATAAAAAGTGTTTTTTATAAGCAGTCAAGCTCCCTACGCCCCATGTGGTATACTTATACTTCACCCCCACATCTCCATTGCTTATTATTCATAGTTGGAGGTTGCCACAGTTCAGAGGAAGAATAATCGATGGCAGGAAATGCGATCCATGTTTTAATCTTTCTCCATCACCTTGGACCACTCTCAGCTTGCTATCATGTAAATATTATGATCCCAATCAAATGTGATATGAGCACCACACTACAAAAAATAAATAAATGAATAAATAAATAAATACATAAATAACTGCCACCTTATGCCATCAGCATGCAAAACTATATCTCAAGATTCAGAGAGGTGAGCAGGAGACTGTATGCCTTTTATCCAAGAGTGAAGGCAGGGTTAACAGAAAGAAAAGATTGTCTTAGAGTATATATGGTGAAAAGTAAGGAGTACAGAAAAAATAAGAGAAGGGTAATGATAAGAAACGGAAATTTGGGGATGTTAAATATAGAAAAGAAAGAGACAGAATAAAATAAGACAGACATCCTTTTAAAGAAATATGATCAAAAATATTTTGTAGAAAGAGAAGAATGAAGGAATTAATCTTTATGAGGGCTTCCAGGCCTGAAGGTTGACTGAAGTTCTGGAAATGGTTCAAATCAGCAAAGAAAAAATATAATGTGACAAATTAGTGAGAGTGTAGAAAGTATTTGATAAGGAGAATAAGCAATTTGGCAAAACAGAAAGATATTATTTTTTCAGTGAATGTTATTATAATAATGGTATAAATGATAAAGGGGTAGCCTGCAAATAAATGCAAAACTATGTGAGCCTTAGAATAATGTTTATAAAAATTAGTATTAAATATTGTTGTCACATACATACTTCTTAGGGCTCTTTGTTAAAGACCCTGTAGATATATATCATTAAGTAAAGTGATTAGTGCTGGAACTGTATAATATAATGGTTACGAGTCATAGTAAAATTAAAAGGCTATATTGATTTAATATGTAAGGTAATAATACCTATAAATAAAGGCACATACCTATATTTGTTTAGAAGATTTTAAATGTCAATTACAGAGGTTGGATGGGAGTAAAGGTGGACAATAATGCACCCCATGCATACATGAGCAGCTAAACCATGAGTAAACTGAAACAGTGACCACCCAGATCAAAATATGATATCATCTGGAAATAATTAATTCCAATTAGAAAGGTTACAAAATATTTATCGTGTATAGTTTAGATTGAAGCTTTCATGTAAACATGAAAACTGCTTTCATTAGCAGACACAGAATAACTATCTTGTACTTTTCAAAGCCATTCAGGCACCAAGTAGAATTTTATTAAAATGAAGGGGCATAACAGAGACTAAATAATCAATGTTATGATGTTGCCTTACAACTTCAGGTAACTTATTGCAATGTATTTGCTTCTGACAAGCTGAATGACCTAAGGATTTTAACAGTGGTTAAAAAAGTTCATGCTGTGAATTCAGAACTTTGGACAAATTATTACAATTTGGAAGTTTCCAACAAGCTAAATAAACCTTCTTAGCAAAGAACTGGTCCACTTTGTTTAAGTGCCTTGTTTTAGAAGTAATAATTATAGCCTTCACAGCCTACCCAAAATAAATAAATAGAGCAATAAAAACTTGACAGCTCTGATGTAAGTTAGTGCGATCTGTAAAGTATATGATATATGAGCAAATAGTCCCATTCAAAAATATTAAAAGGCATGGCAGGGTATAAGAAGCACATAGCAGTATCATTTGGTGGAAAAAAAAAAAAAAAAAAACAGGTCACTCAAGCAAAAGAGTGACCCACCTGTGCAATGGGGTGCTCTGTTTGTGCAATTGTGTCAGCAATTCGAATATATCTATATCTGTATCTATATCTATATCTATATCTATATCTATATCTATATCTATATCTATAGCTACATCTACAGCTACATCTATATCTGTATCTATATGTATATCTACATCTACATCTACATCTATATCTACATCTACATCTATATATATATCTACATCTACATCTATAGATATATCTATATCTACATCTACATCTATATCTATATCTATATCTATATCTATATCTATATCTATATCTATATCTATATCTATATCTATATCTATATCTACAGCAACATTTATGTATAATCTTCAGACAGCATTAAGAATGTTTAAGTTTAAAACCTAACCCACACCCCCTAACTAAATTTACCAACTTTGAGATCACACTACAGTGGAGAAAAGGGCAAATTCCAGATTGCGGCCAACCTCTGAAAGCACCAGCGTTGCCTTAACTTCACGGAAGAACCTGCCAATGTATAGTAGCATGGTAAATAAAGTGAATGAAGCAGGTACTGACCAGTTTGCAGCTCCAGAGGATCCTATAGTGCCATTCATATATTTGCTCAGTGACTGGTTAAAGGATGAGGGTGAATGGAGTACCAGAACACAGGAACAGAGAGAGGAATGCATTAGGCCAGCAGTTAAAACTGTTTCAGGATTTGGTTTTGAAATATAAAAAGCTTCAATTAGAGAACTGTTATTTAAAAGAATGTGTGAGGAGAGAGCAAATTCTGAAAGGACTACACTGCTGGAAGTATCCTAATGGACTGATAAAGGACTGTCCTTTGCACTGTGACTTGATTTCTTTATTTAATCATCATGGTTGTGAGTTGCTTACTGTGTTAATTAATGACAATGAGCGAAACTTTATGTATTAAGTAATAATATTGCACAGCTGGATGAGAACATTTAGTCAGATGTATTTGAATCTAAAATTCATTTGTACAAAAATATTTTTGTCACTGTTGACAGTATTTGTAAGTTAAAAAATAGAAAGAAAGTTAAACAGAGACAAGACAGAATATGAGAAGGGTCAGGCCTACCCCTCTTCACCCTTTATAAAGGGTCATGTAGTAAGCAATGGTACAAATAATACAACAATGTTACTTCTGATACCTACATGAATGAAACAAGCAATAATAATGAATTTGAAGATGTAGCTGACCCTTTAGAGTACCCCCCTTTGAGGGGGTCCCAGCGGTTATTGAACAAAAGGAGGGGAAATTACAGAAAAAAAACAACAACTGCAAGCTGGGCAAGACAGAGGGAGAAGGATAGGGAAAAGGAGATTTTAAAATGTGTTTATAATCCTAAGGGTGACTTTAAAATCTTTAACTATAGTGATGCCCCAGTTACTAGTGAAGGGCCAACCTATTGGAGAAAGGTTTGACCTTTGTCCCAACAAGAGGGGCTATTGTAGTGGCGACATTGTTATAATTGAAACTTTTTTTGTAGGAAATGTGGACTTGCTTATTTGTTTAGGGGGGGGGACAATCCTAATATATTTTCAGGCATGAGAAAACCAAGTACCTTTATTCCACCTATGTATTTTTGAAAAAAAAATACTGTGTGAAAGTGGCATCAGAGTCATGAAAAAAGACAAAAACATGCAAGAGGTCCATTCTAATCTTTCAAAATGGGAAGAAGAACTACTGAGTCACATTAGTACTGACAGAAATTTAAGAGTGATGAAACCTGATAAAGGTGAGGGGATAGTTGTGATGAATTCAAATGATTACATTAGCAAAATATTTTTTTTATTATACACTTATACTTACACAGAAATTTCAAGGAATGAGTTAAATATAACTTATAAAAATATAAATTTGATGTTAGAGGACATGTTGTTGAACTAACAGATTTCTCTTGACAAAAATATTTTTTTGAAAGTCTCCTGCCGTATGATACCCACCATATTCAGTATCCCAAAAGTTCATAAGGTTTGAAATAATCCCCCCTCATGTCCCATTGTGGATGCAAAGGCATCTATCATGTGCCCTTGGCTGAGTATATTGACCAGAGTATTAAGGGGATACTAGATAAATGTGTTTATTTATATAAACATTCATGGGATTTTTTATCTAAAATAACTAATGGGATTTACTCTGACAACCTTTGGTTTGTTACTATTGATGTCTGTGATATGTACTCGGTTATTCCCTCTCAAGAAGGACTGGATTTGTTTTAAGTTCCCATCAGAAAACTCAGAATTAAAGTCAGCTAAGTTGTCCTTTCTCAGGTCTTTCATGGAAGTGGTCTTGGAAAATAATTTTTTTAATTTTCAAAAATCAGTTGTTCAAACAGAACTAAGCAGTGGCAATGGGGGCATTATCTGCCCCTATTTTTGTCAATATTGTTCTTGCTCAATGGGAAAAACTTTATGTACTTAGTTCTAAATTCAAAAATTTTTGAGGTTTTGTATAGTAGGTACCTGGGCGATATTATTATTTTTTGGAAAAATAACCTTAGTAGTCTGGATGAATGATTTCAGTATCTAAATTCAGCTACCAGTTATCTAAGGTTTAAAATGGAGGTCCAGGAACAAAACGTAAATTATTTAGACATGAGTATTTACAAAAACACAGTACTGCACAGGTTTGAATCAACCTTATATAGAAACCAACATACTCAAATCCCCTTCTTCATTTTGAGAGCTGTCACCCTGTACTCCAAAAGAAATCCTTTGTGAAGGGACAGTATGTTAGGGTGGAAAGAATGGTCACAGATGACCAATTATATGCAAAAGAATGTGAAAGACTTCAAGACATGTTACAGAAGAGGGGTTATCTATAATCTTTTGTACAAAACATTGTTTCTGAAGTGTCTAGAAAGAGGGAGAAGGGCTTGTACAAACCCTTGTTTGGGACTGGTGCAGAACGTACCCCTGCTGGGCATCAGATAAGATTGCAAGAACCAAAGGAACAATTTCATAGGTCCTTGATCCTTCCCTATAATCTACATTTCAATGAGATCAGGGTATTGTGAGGAGAAACTGGAATTTATTCAAAGCTAACCAGGAATACTTGAATATTGTAGGTGACAAACCCTGTATCGTTTATAAAAAAACATCAACTTTAAGACATTATTTGAACTTTATCTATTCAGAAATAAGAGAAAGACATATGGTAAAGTATGGAGTGCAAATTTATAGCAGAGGGAGATAGATTCAAGATACTAGAACTGGGTTATGTTAGGTTAACAAAAATATATTTTTGTTACTCAAAGGGAGTGGTATGCATGGCCAAGTGCCAATTATGTGACAGTTATTAGATAGGAAAACCTAAGAGAGCATTTAAGAACATAATTTACTAGCACCAACATGACATAGAAAATATGTGCCCATTATTTTGTTTGTTGTGCCTCTGTCCAGCAGTGACCCAGAGATTGATTCCGGGGGGGTAACTCTCCATCCTCAGGTCTAGATTTCTCTTGAACAGAGTCAGCAGGGTGTCTGCCCTGCCTCACATGGGATTTTTTTATTCCACTAGGGCAGGGAGAGTGATAAAATGATATCGATCCCCCTCCATTTATATCCGCTTATAAGGTTTTAAGGTTTAACTCTAGTGGTTTTGGGTTTGGTGTTTTTTTTTTTGAGGATGGAGTCCATCAATTCCGGGTTGTTTGGACATGGCTGTGTGGTCAGGCACATGTCACCTCTGGCAGGCGGTATGCGACTGAATAGAGCTGGAGTTTCTTCAATCTGGCAGCATCCCACTGTCAACCTGGGTCCCAGGTCCCTGATAAACCTCTTCTGTCTTTAGTGGATTGCCACCTATATGGTAGCTTTGGGGTTACTTTGTTTTTCCCGGGTATGAGACTATTTTTTTTTTGGCGTTCAGGCCATGGCTCTGCTGGCAGCCCCAGCTATCTGTTGAGTCCTTCCTGAAGAAGAATATCAGTGTCCGATGCACTTTCCACTATGGCGCCCAGTTTGCAGTCATCTGCATACATAGACAAGATGAATAAATGCACTTAGCAAACATGTAAAAGCACACCCTGGGCATTATTTTAAATATTGTTGATGTAGGTCCCAGAGGTAGTCCAAGTGATGATTATTTACAGTACAAAAAACTTAAATGGCAAATTAGATTTAATGTCACAGAAATACTTGGTTTAAATAAGAATGTTTCCTTTCTGCTTGTTGAGGCCGAAGTCTGCCTATTATTTGTAACTATTTTTAGCAAGGTTAACCTTCATACAGGGACTTGAATAATTATTACCACAATAACAGTATGTAAAGTGTTCTGGTTTATGCTAGATGTATTCCTCTGTCATTATGATTATGCATTTTTAATTTCTTTATGATTTCCTATTGTTATTTTGATTTATAATGTGCCTATATATTTAAACACACTTGCGAATTTCTGTATATGGACATGACTGTACTGTTTAGAATACAGGTTGGTGGTTTATTCATGATTTTACAAAGTTAAAAATAAACTGTGGAAGAATTGCTGTTGAAGTATTCATACTTTGTCAGTTATATTCTGTTAGCTAAACCGGTTTAATTATTAAGGCTTTTAGAGGCTTAGTGTGTTTTGCACACTTATAATAGGTGCTTTAGAGTTTTTATTTAAAAAGTATTTGGGCTGTACAAAAATGGATTACATTTCTATGATTGAACTTAATAATGTGTATGTTTTTTCAAAATCTGTAAAGGGCTCTTTAAATTGCAGTGAGGGCATAATAATTAACTAGCTTCTTTGTCAACTTCACATGTGACTTGTTACTTGTATTTAAAGAGCTGTGTGCACAATGGCAGTTTTTTCTGATAAAGTACATGTAATTCGGACAAAAGTACTCATTGTTGTGGAATAAAATAATCTTGGTTTTACTTCTGCCACCTTCTTTTGGATTCTTGCTTTAGCATATATAAAAATGTAGAAATTATAAATTGCTACTGTGGGCAATTTATTCATTTATTTATTAATTTGTATTATTTTTTGGCATTTATTGAAGTGGGATAGTGTAAAAGGGCATTACTGCACTTTTCAGATGTGGCCCAGGGAAAAAAGCTCCACAGATACAATTGTTGCATCAGAAACAAAGTCAATAAATTTGATTATATACAGAAATGCATAGAGTCTTGACATACTGGATAGCTAACAGATGAAAAACTAAGATACATATGGTAACTAATATACATAAGATTACATAGGCAAGTTTAACTTATGTACAGTTTCTAAGAAATGAAAAATGGGGGAGTTGGAGCTTTGCAGAAAAGTCTATAGTCCCTGCATACTATACTATGCTGGCCTATTTGGTTGTGGTATGGACATTATTTGTAGAGATGTTGACAAGAAGCGGACTTAAGATAGATCTTTGAGTGACACCTACAAACTCATGGAGAAAAAATAGAGACCTTGCTGCCATTTCACAGCTTGTTGTCTATTTGATAAGTAGCTATAAAACCAGGAGAGAGAGGCGTGAGTAAGGCTAAGACCAAATGGTTATGTATGTGGCTTTACTGAAACAAGGCATTGAATGACATGGGTAACTCCAGGAAAAGAAAATATATTAGATTACCTGAATTTCTGCCTATGTTCATAGGTTCATAGGTGTGTACTAGGCTAATGGCCCTAGAGCTTTTACAAGCCTAGCCCATAGGATTACTCTGGCATCATGCCACCTGACTTTCATTCCCAGTGCCTCTGTCAAGTAGAGCCACTGGAGTGATCCCCAGGATGAATTTTCTATTTCCTATCCATTCATCAAGATTTATCTTGAAGAGGACCAGTGAGGTGCTCTGTTTGACATGTATGGGAAGGCTATTCCATAGCATGGGCAGGCACTGGGTAATGAACCTGTCCCTCCAGCTTGTTCTGTTGATTGTGGTAATGAGGTTGAGGTCACTGGAGCATGTGATGTGCAGGGGTTGGGATTTCTTTAGATGTAGCATTTCTAACAGAGCTGGGTCAGACATGGCTGTGTACCCTCTCCTCCTACCACCCAACACTACAACCTATGATAGATGCACTTATATAGCCAAACTGGAAGCAAAGCTCTCTTCACCCAAGACTGGACTAGACAGTCAAGAGGAGAAGGTAAACACTTGCACCACACCGCACTCATCACATAGTCCCTGAAAACCTACACCATCAAAACAGACACATAGAAACACAAAACACACACCTACATTCATGGAGGCTTTAAATAAAAATCTGCTCAAGCAAGAGAGACTTCAAAGCAGAAACACAAGCAACCTCCACCCTCCAACAGAACCCATATGACACATAACCCACAAACTCAATGCCACTCAACCACAGCCCATAAGGCATAACAACGTACCCAGCACTCTAGTCATATGTGACTCTATAGTCAGGCACACTGATATTCCACTCACCAGGTTAAACAAGGAGAAAGTTACTGTCAGCTGCCTATCAGGTGCCAGGATCCGCCACATAATGCACGCACTCAGGTCACTCCACAACAAGTACAAATATGACTCTGTCATTGTCCATGTTGGTGTGAATGACCTGAGACGTGCCTCCCTGGACTACATGAAAAGAGACATGGAGAAGCTCTCTGATCTTGTAGCCCAGGCAGGCATGACCCTAGCCCTGAGTAGCATCCTGCCATCACCCAGAATGATACCACAGTACAAGAACAAAATAATTGACTTCAACAATTGGCTAAGCTTCTGGTGTCATTCTAAGGGGATCCAGTATCTGTCTGCCTGGGATGACATGATCAACATACCACAATGCTTTGCCAGAGATGGCCTGCACCTGTCGTCCTTGGGATTCCGTATACTGGCTAAGGCTCTTGCCAGCCCTATAGTGCCTTTTTTTAGGCAAGGTTCAAATGACAAATTCACCATTGTAACCGGTTCTAGCAAGCAAAATCTGAGGGTAATGCTACTCAATGCTAGAAGTCTAAATTTCAAAATGCATTCTCTCAGGGCACGCCTTAAAATAGAGAACATCGACATCTGTGCAGTGACAGAGACCTGGTTCAAGGCTCCAGAGAGCACCCCTGCATTACTAGGCTATAATTCATACCACACCTTTCGGCCACCTAACCTGGACTGAAACACTAAAGGCGGAGGCGTGTTCATATTCATTAAGGATATCCACACCTCCTGGCTAGTTGCTCAGCATAATGCAGCTGAGATTATCCAAGTGCAACTAAGTCTGGGCATGACCGCAATCCAAATTGTAACTTGCTACAGATCCCCCACCATGCCCAAGGATTCCCACTCTTCATTTCTTAATAAACTGGAAAATATTAGGGTGCAAACCAACACCCTCATAATGGGTGATTTCAACTACCCCACCATTAACTAGGAAAACTACTCATGTACCAACTCTTTTGCTCAACGTTTTCTGGAATTCATAAATTCCAACACCTTGGATCAACTTATCCACACTCCCACCAGGGTCAGCAATATCCTAGGCCTGGTCAGTACCAACATGGGTGACTGGAGTTCCACACCAGAGGTCAATTCCTCGTTGGTCAGATCCGAACACAAGCTAATCACAATAGAAATCCACATCCTGCCAACCTCCCATTAGGGAAACCACTGTGAAAAATGTCTCCAAAGCCAACGTCATGCTTCTTAAGACAAAAGTGGCAAACTTCACGACACCCATGCAGGCGGACCATAGAGGTATGACTGCTGAATCCTACACAGATGCACTTTATCGGCACTTACACGAGTGCATGGATCATGCTATCCCTAAAAGAACCAAGATGCTATCCTCCAAAAAAAGGAAGCCAATCTGGTGGTCCCCTGCCATAAGCAAACTCTACAACAGAAGAAAGAAACTGTTGCAAAAAAGAGAAAAATCCCATGATTGGAGGAACTCCCTGGTCAGCCTCAGTAAGAAGCTGAGATCCCTCATAAAATCCTCCAAAGCTAGTTATGAAAACAAAATCATCACTAATTCTAAAGACAACCACAAAGCATTCTATAGCTATGTCAAGAATCTCAATGGCAACACTCAGATCTGCCCTGAGTTACAGCACAATGGCACTAAATCTACAGAACCAACTGATATTGCCAACATCCTGGCAGATAGGTTCAGTGCTAATTTTACTCCTCTCTCACCTCCTAAAGGGCCCATCTCTATACTGGAAGAATGCAAAGTTCCTGTAATCACGGCTGCACTGGTAAAAACCACACTCTTCAAAGCCAAGAACACAGCATCCATGGGACCTGACAACATCTCAAGCTGCATTCTACATGAAGTACAGAATGATCTGGCACCCCACCTAAGCACCATGTTCAATCATAGCCTCACCACAGCCTTTGTGCCCACTGAATGGTGCCCAGCGATGGTTATCCCACTCCACAAAGGAGGAGCCAACACAGACCCTGGGAACTACTTCCCCATTAGCCGAATGAGCCTGGTCTGCAAGGCCATGGAACGTATCATCATGGGACTTATAAACAAAGACATCGGTAATCTGTAAACTCTGGACCCCACCCAGTTCGGGTTTGTAAAAGGCAAATCCTGTCTCCTAAACCTGATAGACTTCTTTGAAGCAGTCACCAAAGGATAGGATAAGGTGGTTCACACAGCCTATCTAGATCTCGCCAAGGCTTTTGACACCATCCCCCACTCTGGAATTATAGATAAACTCACTAAACTAGGTATAAATCACTATGTCATAAGATGGGTTGCCAACTGGCTCACTGACAGAACCCACACTGTGAAAGTAGCAGACACCAAATCCGACTTCAGTGACAAGTGGAGTACCACAGTGTTCAGTCCTGAGTCCTCTCCTGTTTGATATCTACTTTTCTGAAGTACAGGCTAACACAGGAGGTCTTTGGCTAATGAACTTTGCAGAGGACTGCAAATTAAGAGCCATAATCGAAACTCCTAATGATGTGGACATCCTACAAAAGAGCCTCACTGAGACAGAAGCCTGGTGTCAAAGCCATGTCCTTAAGCTCAATGCCAAAAAGTGCATTGTCATCCCCTTTGGTAAAAACTCTGTACCCATGAGCTACCACATAGGTGGGAGTCTACTTAACACTGAAAGTGTGATAAGAGACCTTGGGACACAGGTGGACAGTAGTCTCTCCTTTGATAATCACATCATCACAGTAGTCAGGAAATCCTTCTACTTGGCAGACCTCACCACAAAAGGTTTCTCATCTAGGAAAAAAGAGGTCATTGCTCCCCTCTACTCATCACTCATTATACCCATTAAAGAGTACAATGCCCCTTTTGGTATGTACCTCACAAGACATCTACAACAACTGGAAAGGCCACAGAAATACCTTACAAAGAGGATTTCTGGCCTCAAGCAGATGCCCTACGTAGAACATCTCAAAAAACTCCAGCTTTACTCCATCAAATATCGTCTACTCAGAGGCGATCTCTGCCTAACATACAGCTATGTCAAACCCAGAGCTGTTGGACATGCTCCACTTAAGGAAATCCCAATCCCTCTGAGCTGCATGCTCTAGGGACCTAAACCTTGTCACTGCAATAAAAAGAACATGCTGGAGGGATAGATTCCAGAGACTTCCCATACTCTGGAACAAACTACCTGTTTATATCAAACAAAGCTCCTCATTAGCACTCTTCAAGAAAAATCTTGATGACTGGATGGGAAATAGGAAATTCACCCCGGGGATCACCTCTGGGGCTCTGCTCGACAGAGGCACAGGAAAATAATTTTTCTTGGGTGGCAAAAGCCAGGGTACCTTTTTGGCTAGGCTTATATAGGGCATAGGGCCAATAGCCTAGTACCTACCTATGAACTTATGAACCTAAGCAAACATTGCCTCTAATTAAGCAATATGAGAATAGTTGGAGTTTTTTTGAGTCTGTCCATATAGGACAAGTGTTTAAGGCTTAGGATCCTCTTTGTGAGGTACTTTTGCAGCCTCTCCATTTGTTGCAGGTGTCTAGTGAGGTACATGCCGAATGCGGCATTGTACTTGGTGACTGGTCTAATGAGGGAAGAAAAGAGGGAGACAATGACCTCTTTCTTCCTGAATGCAAAACCCTTAGTAATGAGATGTGCCACATAGAAGGACTTACTGACCTCAGTGGCAATGTGGTGGTCAAAAGATAGGTTGCTGCCAATCTGTGTTCTCAGATGTCTTATAATGCCTTCTTTGTTCAGTGAACTACCATTGATGTGGTAATTCATGGGAACCGAGTATTTCCCAAAGTGGGATGATGACACTTGAGCTTAAGGCCATGGTTCTAACACCAGCCATTGGTCTCAGTGAGGTCTTTCTATAGGATGTCAGCATCACTTGGGAAACTAATAATAGCTCCCATCTTGCAATTGTCTGTGAAGTTTGTCAGCCAGAGTCCCTTTGTGTTGGCCTGAACTTCAGAGAAGTAGATACCAAACAGGAGAGGACCCAGGACCAAATCCTGTGGGATTCCACTCGTGACAGGTCAGCAGTCTGACTTGGAGTCAGCTACTTTCACACTGTGGGTTCTATCTGTGATGCATAGCTTAGTGAGTTTTTCTATGATTCCTGAGTGGAGAATCGTATCAAAGGCTTTGGCCAGATCAAGGTAGGCTGTATGAACCACCTTGCCATCATCCACAGCTCTGGTGACTGATTCAAAGAAGTAGACCAGGTTGAGCAGGCATGATTAATGGTATATTTAAAGTTAAGGAGGGGTGCTGATGTATGATATGGATGGAAACCATGTAAAGTCTTGCAGAGGAATTTGCAATGCCCTTGAAAAAGCATTTTCAAGCAATACGCAAGTGTAAATAATATAATCTGATGTTCTAGGTACTGCCCTTGGAACAGTATTTAAAGCAACCAAAATGTACTGGTCATACTGGTTGCAAGACACCCAGTATGATTAAAAAGATTCATAATGTACTGAAAATAATTTATATATGTATGCAAACAACAGCATGAATAAGGTTTATAGAAATTCAAGTCTGAAAGTATTTTAGAGGCTAGAAATGAGTATGATGAATGCAAAGACAGCTCACATATTGCTGGAGACTAGTGTGGACAGGCAAATAATCAGAGAGTTTATCAGAGCTGAAAGTGATGGTAGTATGCCTGTATCTATTAACAAAGTAGCTTTAAAAAATCTGCTAAAAGGGCCAATACTGTTAGCAAGTAAAATAACAGGAATATTCTCATCATTGTTTCACTATGTTTAAGAAACTCAGTGCTCAAATGCTGATATTGTAGAGTTATTCTGACTTATTCACTGACTTATGCAGTCTGAAATGTGAATTCTACATTCACATCTCACTTGAGGCTATAGCAATAATATGTGCAATAGCAAGACAAATAGTTGTGCTGAAAAGAACTGAGCAGGAGCTGAAGTGCATAGAAGCTCAGACTATAATTGTTTAACAGACAGGATAGACTGGTATGGTTGCAGCTGCAAAATAAAAAAATTTACAATATGCATAAATCTTCAACACTTTAATGAATTCAAAGGAAGCATCATCAGGTTGAAACAACTGAAGACTTCTTCTTTCGGCTTTTTCCCGGTTAGGGGTCACCACAGCAGATCACCTGTCCCTCATGATTGCCAGTGTAGTTTTACGGTGTTGAGTTGACAGCCTGGTGCCCAACCTTCCACAGAAGGCACACACATGCACTCACACCTAGAGCCAATTTAGGGTGCCCAATTCACCTACAGCATGTCTTTGGGATGAGGGAGGAAACTGGAGCACCCAGAGGAAATCACATGACCACAGGGAGGACATGCAGACTCCACACAAAAGGCACCCCAACTGAGAATCGAACCAGAGAACCTCTTGCTGTGAGGCTGCAATGCTGCCCGCTTTACCACCGTGGCCAACCCTTCAAACAAGTGAAGACATTAATGCAAAAATGTGCAGTGCTAAACCCTTTTATACACTTGATACTAATCATAGTTTTTTACACATTAGGCTACTTGAAGCTAGTTTGTAGCTTTGCACACTTAATATCCCTCTGGGAAGATTCAGGACTGAGATTGTCTTTTGGAATATCATCAGTTCCATAAGTGCTTCAAAAACCTGATCAATATACTAATTAATTCCTAGTTTGGAGAGCACTAAACAAGAATGTAACCTGGGGTCTATGTTCAGCTACCACGTTTTACAAACCTCAAACCAGGAAACAACAAAAGTAAAACTGCAAACATGACATTTATCAAACAACAGAAACATAAAAAAAATACATCGAATTGCCATAGTTACCCAACATCACACACACAACAGCCCCCCACCCCCATAACTATATATACCAACTCCAAGATCGCAATACAGTGGGGAATAAGACAAATTTAAAAGGTTTCCCTTCACTTACCTTATGTATTATACTACTTCATGGTTGTTGGCCAACTATGGCCATTCACTGTATTTTTTTTTTAAGTTGCCATTGTTTTATGCTCATAATTTCGTGGTTCTAGATTTTTAAGTTTCGGTAGCCAAACATGGACCCTACAACCTGAACCTTATCAAATTGCTGAACAGATATAAGCAGAAATCTTGAAACTGAATAAAAGTGTCAGACTTGTGTATCAGCTCATATGTACTTAAAACATGTTTCGACATCTGAAGATATTCAATCAAATTCTGAAAAGTTCAGTGCCAAGAAACCAAGGATGAGCACTTTCAAGCAAAACCTGCTCTTCATCATATCCATATTAAAATAGCATTTGAAATCTAGTTAAAAATAACCAACAGCCAATCAAAATCAAGTACTGGGTCTACACATTTTTAGGGCTAGTTTTAGTGGTAATACACTATTACGCCCTGGTGGCCAATGTGCTTGTAGGTCAGCTATCCATTTTAGTTCACTATATTCAGTCTCATGACTTATATTCCCTCCTCTTATATTCACTTTTTGTACATATGGTACCATAAATTAAAAAGAATGATGGTTAAAGAAAGAATACTAAGGCATATGAGAAATATTCATAATAAAGATATACACAATGCTTTGGCACAGCATATTATGTTGAATCCTATGCATTCTTTTAAATACTTGATTTTGATTGGATGTTGGTTCTTTTTAACTAGATGTCAAATGCTGTTTTAATATGGATCTGATGTAGAGCAGTTTTTGCTTAAAAGCGCTCATCCTTGGTTTCTTGAATTAAAGTTTTATTGTTTTTATGCCATGGTTGCCCGAGTGGGTTCTTTCACTAATAGTTTTACTCTTTATTTACCACAATGGGCTTTCAGCATTCTGTGGCTGCTGGTGTATTTTCGTCCTATTCCAAAATAGGTCAAAAATGTTCTCTTCTTTTTAATCATACTTCCTTAACAGCTTTTTCTAGTTTATCCCAATTACACATGGCTGAAGTGACATTCAGCTGCAGAGAAATATTGCTGTTTGCAAATTCCCTGTGGGCAAAGAGAAGCACACACTGCCATGCTTACAGCGCTAATAACCAAATGCACGGTGGCAGAAAAAGTAATGAGTGTTGTGCTCAGTTTACAGTACATGCTTATGTAACTACAAGATGTAGAAGTGTGCTACAGCATGGAGGAAATCTAGCAGGATACTGTAGTCACATTTATGCTCCAGTATGCATTTTAGGTAATGTTCCCTAGACACTGTGAAGGGGGGAGTGGTCCACACACACTGATTATAAAAGCACTGCCCATTGTGCACTGCATTTTTACTGCTACTGACATGCCCTCTGGCCAGCCTGCTGTTGATGTCTGCCATATTGCCTGCTGTCTCATGTTCCCTTGGGGACCATGGACATTGTTTTCCCCCTATGCATTTGGTTATTGAAGTTGTGGGCGTGGCAACACATTCTTTTCTTTGCCCACAGGGAATTTGCAAACAGCCATATTTCTCTGCAGCTGAATGTCACTTCAGCCATGTGTCCCCAGTCAAATGTACCACAGGGAAATGCCTCACTGCCTAGGCGCCTGAACCCGTTGGGTCCAATCCAGTTTGGCATCTAATTCTTGAATGTCAAGGCTAATCTCAAAGGTCAAGTCAAGTCAAAGTAAAACGTTATTGTTATTCAGACCATACACCAAGTGCACAGCTGAATGAAATTATGTTTCTCTAAGCTCGTGGCAAAAACATTACACTTAAAAAACAATACACATAACAGCAACAGCAACCAAAGCAGCAACAGCAGCAACAACAGAGTCCAGGACATCTGAAGCCATCAAAACTACAAACAACCATACTGTGACCATCCCATCCTCAACTGCAGCAACTGCAGCCATCCCACCATTCACATCATCACCAACTCCATCTCAAACACCAACAAACGTTCCACGTCCGAGTCTGTTCATCTCCATCCTCTACAATCCACCACTGGCACACCACTATCTGAGGCCCAATCAAGCCACAGTGTCCACAACAATCCTCTCCATCCACAACACTCCCACTGAAACTGCCAGCTCCATCCCATAACACAAGCAATACTCCAAAGTCTGGACCATTCCCTCAACACAACAGAAACAACAGAGTCCAACCTCCTGCACTCAACACAAATGTCGTCATCCCCGAAAACCTAAAATGAACATGGTCAGCCCAACGCTCGCCGAAAGAACCAAAAAAATCCCAAAAATCAAGGCAAATCCACCAGAAATCAAGCAGAAAAACAATATCGCTGCAGTCAACACATGCCCAATGACAAAAAACAGTCCACAAACGGATGACATACTTACAGAAAGCCACATAAAAAACATGAAACACTCAGGAGCCAGAGTAGCCAGAGCCATTCAGGGTACCGCCATCTTAGGTCAAAGACCTGTGACTTATCAAGTTTGCAGATGGCTGCAAATTGGGAGCTATTATAGATTCCCCCTATGACACCAACATCCTACAAGAGAATCTAACACAAACACATAACTGGTGTCAAAGCCAAGGATTAAAACTGAATTTGAAGAAATGCATTGTCCACCTAAGCTAATTCCTCCCTCAATAAAACACCTCCTAAGAACTGACCTGATAGTTAAGGATCTCAGAAAATATGTCGACAGTAGCTGGCCTTCGACCAACATGTGGCCAAGATAGTAAGAAAATGATTCTATATTACTCAACTCATAAGCAGGGGTATGGCATCTAGGTTCAAGGAAGTTATAGTACCACTCTACTCAGCCCCTCTTAGACACATTGAGTACAATCCCCCTTTTGGCAAATACTTAACCAGACACTTACAGCAGTTGGAATACTTTCAAAGGCTCATCACCAGGGAAATACAGAATATGAATACCCTGTTCTACACAGATCACCTTAAGACTCAATCCCTGTACTCAGTTTCCTTCAGGTTACTAATAGGTGATGCATGCCTGACAGATAAGCTCTGATGGATCTCTTGCACATCATCAAAACAAACAGCAGCAGAAACACTAGATCCATGGATCTGAATTTTGCCTGCAGTATAAGTAGAACATGCTGGAGAGACAGATATGTGTTCCAAATGATCTCCACCCTGTGGAGTAAGATCACCATCTACAAGAAGCAGAGTTCATCCCTGATCATATTCAAACAAAACCAATACCATTGGATTGGAAATCACAAATTCAGCCCTGGTCTGGCCCCTGTTTATCTCTGGCAGACAGAGGTTGCACAGAGGTTGACAGTAAGTAAATTAATCCCCAACTAACATACGCCACACATAACCCTTATCTACCTCTTACTAACATACCCCACCATATAGGCAACCAAGACAAAACTGGGTTGGGTTGCACAGCTAAGTATATAAAGACCGTAGCAATCATTAGCCTAGTATAAACCTATGAACCTATGAACATGGGTATGCAATCAGAATCTATGAAGAAAACAAAGCAGCTGCCTCATGGCACATAGCACAACACTCGGGATATCTTGGTTAAGACATACTGCAAGTAGCACAAGCTTTTGCCCATACTGTCAGGCTGCCAATGCTCATTGTAAAGGGGAAAAAAAATACAGTAGGCGGTAAACAGCTGTGATCAGGTACTGCCAGTTGGACACCTTATTGATTCATTAACAGGCACTGAAAGTAAGTGAAGGGGCATAGCAAACAAAGGAACACACAGCAAGAACTCTGTAAGGTAAGATAGGATGGGGTGAGGAAGGGTAGATGTAACTTATTAGAAAAAAGACCTTCCTTTATATATAAACAGAGAAAAGGGAGGAGGGGAGGGTGAAAAGAACAACGTGGAAGGGATGGAAAATGAGGGCAGAGAGCAGATGAACACCAAAAACAATGAAGATCTCAGAAAAATAGGTGGATGTGGGCAGACAGTGTGATGAGACATGTAAGATACATCTGTAAACAAATGGTAGACAAATGGCAGGGTTCATCATGGAGTATATGTGGCCTGCAAGCTACCTACCAACCCAGGGTAACTTTGTTGGTACCTTCTAAGTGGAGGTGTCTGTGTTGGCTCAGGAGTCATACGTCTAATGTTCTAATGGCATTGGTCAACTTTTCTAGTGATCCAGCTAAATGCTGCAAGAGAGATTTCTGTATGACAACCCATTTGGTCAGCCACTGTTTCCACTATATACTTAAGCTCCACCACAGCCATGGACAGTGTTTAGAGAGAGTTACTTGTTTGGTAGAGCCAGACTCCTCCAAGTAAGATATTCTTACCCTGCCCATCAGCCTAGGCTAGTGCAGCATCTGGTCATGGCTAATGCACCTGTAGGGCTGGTGGACCATGGCAATCTGCAGAAGGGAGAGCAAAGTAAGAAACATGACATTACTGTTGAGGACCCAGAAGTGATATGGCAGATATAAGTCAGCAGAAAACATGGGACACCACTAACCCTGCTGAGCATTAATGTCTGCTGACAGCATTCTCTGCACCCTCTGCCTGTGATGAAAGACAAAAGTGGTATGCATGCTATCACTTAATGTGTACACATGTGACTAAGATGCAAACGACAATGCAACAATACATCTCTATATCCATGGCAAACAAGCAGAAGTCTGAAAAAGATTCCCACTGCCTGACACAGAACTATAGGCGCATGTGCATTTGCAAAGAAGCAGCAAGTACTCAGGCTGTTGTGGTGAAGGACAGCAGTCTATACAATCACAGATATTTATAAAGGTGTAGAGGCAGCTTCATTAAGTGCTATTAGGTGCATTGAAGCAGACACAGTCATCCTAACTCATCCATGGTCAGTGATGCAGAAGCATGAAATGATACCAGCTATGTCCCAGGGTCACAGCCCTGTACCTTGTTGCAGAAAACAACACATTGCTGTAGCATAGCAGCTACAAACTGCAGCTCATACAACATATATCTTCCCAGATCAACCAACCTTGAGTATCTTGGGATCTGTCAAATTAAAAACAGAAAATCAAGAAGCTACTTGTTGGTCACAGTAAAGAATGTTTGTTAAAGATAGTGTTTTTCATGACGCTTACTATATATTCAGGGCATCCTTACATATCCTTTGCTTCCCAGGACCAGAGATCTACATGGTGTAATGTAAGGCATTGCATCAGCTCACACACTGCTCACCAGTACATGGAGTGCTAGTCAGGTCATGCGAGGTATCAGTTTCCTGAAAGAAAATGTGTATGGTCCCCCACAGACACTCCTTGAACTGGCGTTACAGTGATGCAGAATAATTTCGCTCTTCTTTGCACTCCATTCAGGTATTCTTAATGGAGCAGTAACATCCATATAACTGTATCACAAAACAAGATTGCAGAATGAGAATCACACCTTACACAGGATTCTGAATTGTATCTAGTGCACCCTACCACTCGGTAAATGCACAACGTGTCTGCATACACAGCTTGTTATACAAGAGGTAACGTAATGAACACCACAGTGCACCACAGTGCACATGAAGTAAAAACAAGCAGCACACTCATTTAAGAAGCAGCTAGAGGAGATGACAAAGCTTTTCATTACTGTGATAAAAAACATATTGTAAAAAGCAATGTCACAGACAAGTGAATGCTCAGGAAACTTTAATTTTAATAGTATGATAGATTAAGATTAGTGTGCATTACTCATGTCTGCAAAAGAAATGTACAACTGTGCCTTATTGTACTCATGCAGCTGTTTACATACAACCCTAGCTGGCAATGGCAGCACACTGATATAGGATAGCCATCTCCACTTCATTCAGGCTGCCATAGGCTGTGTTACACCACTGTTGTATCCATTGTACATGCAGCTGGGAATAAACAGTGGTAAACTTAACAGATACATGATATGAGTACAAGCTTTAAACACATTACTTTGCAGAAGACACTGGAATATCATGGTGGTGTGCCCTTTTACATCCCACATACTAAGAATTTTGCCATAGGTAAGATTATACTGGATAGCCACACATGCTACTAGCATCACATCTCAGCCCTTCATGCCTCCCATACTCACATGCACCAACACACATGCAGTATAGCATGTACTAGTACCCTGTGCAGTACATAAATCAGTAATATTTCTCAACAGACCCACATATGGTTCTACATACCATGATATAAACTGTGAATCTTGTGTGTCTAGAACATATGTGCCCCCAACAATATACCCCTGTTGGAGTAGATCTGGTGTCACTGTGACATTGCTACTTCTCTGTGACCAAAAAAACTTTTCCGGTCTAAGTTGTTTTGCCCCCCCACCCCCAGTTTTATGCATATCTCCCAAAGGCAGAAGAGAGTTTGACAATTGCAGCCTTGCAGTGAATGACTCATTGTTACAGACACTGCAGACTCATGGGTAATGCTAGTTCAGGACAGGGGACACCCACCAACCTCTATAAGACTGCATGTGAGAACCAGTAGTGCATGATGCCAATGATGTGGGTTGGAGTAATAACATAACACATCAAAGTTTGAAGTGTGCATATGACATATTATGGTGGGACTTACAGTAAACATGAAACATAGAGTCAGAAAGGATAGGGGCAGGACTTCTTCTTCATCAAGTTCAACAGTCATTGAGAAAGACTCATGTTGGGTATATCTTTGTGCTGATAATGATGGTACAGGCATCATACCTTGAAGTGTCAGCACAGGTTCTAAGAATGGCCAGATGTCACATAACTCACATGACAGTCAGCTAAGTGAGTACTCATTTTGCAGGAGAAATGCCGTAACTGTGATTGGGCCGATGTCAGGGTGATTGTGTTAACCAATATCTATGTAATTCATTAGTACATTAGGCATGCAGCCTTTGAAGACTGCTGATACAGGCAAAAGTTTCATGTTTGCCTGAAACAATCCAGCTGCTATTACCCTGCACAAGATGAAGTGCAAGGGGGGGGGTGAGTAATACCACATAGTTATATAATGTATTATGTATCCACAGGGCAAAGTCTGGACCAGAAGAACAGGTTGAGGACGGTCTCCTGCAAGGGTCTAATCTTGACAACAGCAATCACATTGACTCAGTGTTGACATACGTTAACTACATCTGTCTCACTCTTGAGTCCGCTCACACTCACAGCATGGGGTGACACTGAAATCTCACCACACCCATTTTGTGAAGTTTACAGTTTAGCATACTACCAAACCATTCAGGTGACACTGAAACCTCACCACACCCATCCTGTGAAGCTTACAGTTTAGCATACTACCAAATAATTCATGGAGCCTCTAGCGACGTTATTGGCCACTGCTAGTTGATGAGCGCATTGTATCTGACAGAGATGACCTCTATAGGGCAAGCTAACAGTGTGTCATGGCATCATCTACTGCCACAACCAACAACTTTCTTGCAGTTAGCACTTTGCATCAATCAACAGATGTGCAGTGCTGTTATCTGTGTACAATCCAGTTACTCACTCTGAAATGGAAATAGTTGGCATTGAGCTTGGTTTGTGGGAAACAATACAGTCCAAATGTGATGCCATGATCTGCCTTGAGTGTTACATGATAAAATATGATGCTTCCATGACCACCTATGTGCAAATATTAAGCAGTGCATTGGCATATGATTAATTTATCTTTTATTCTATCAAGCTCTGAGCAGACACTCTAAGTCATGCCCATTAAAACTCAAAACTAAATCAAAACTAAATCAGCAATCCATCAGAATTGTTCTTGGCTGTTAGGGAATAGCAGGTCATCCTGTTTTTTCTCTGAAAAGGTGAGGCAGCAAACATATAACTGACTCACTGTAAAGGCATTCCTCTTTCCATGTTACCAAAACTACCATAAGTATAAAGACCAAATGTGCCAGTCAGCATAAAAAAGTATATGCCTCGCATGCTAAAAATTGTACACAGAAATGTATGCATCATCAGAAAGTATAATGTGACATATAACACTGTAGAGATCCACAATGACCTGTGATGTGAGGAGTGCAGGTGGTTCTGGTGAAGCACACAACCACATGACAGCACCTAAAATATAATTTTACTTCTCCAGAAGAAATATAGATGTTAATGTTACCATAAGTTTCAGAAAAAAATTAAATAATGAAGGATTATGGTATCCATTAAATGCCTAAATAAACACATAAATAAACACACAGCAAATCAAAATAATTTTATTTAATTGCAGAGAGATTCTCAACATCACCAGTAAGAAAAAGCCCAATATCTATTAAATACTGGACCATGGAGTCTCGAGTTTTCCTAAAAAACTGAGGCACTAGTTTTACGTGTTTAACCAAAACATTAAGGTAGAGCCTCAGAAAATTAGTAGATTTCTGACTTTATATAAACAATCACTTTTACATGCCGTGGCCATATTTTTTCTGGTCAGATACCACAAATGCACCAGAATATGAGCTATTGAATGTTGAAAAAATCTTGCTTAGTTTTGTATAGTTCTGTCTGAAATTTCTGAAGTCTGAAAAGAACAAAAATGAAAACTGTAAAGTTATTCTTTTGACGATGTGGTAGAGAGTGGGTGTTCCCCTGGTTTCTCCTAATAATGTCTGTAAGCAGTTGCACTAGGGTCAAATTATTCTGGTGCTACTGATTTGAAAAATAGTGCTGTAGTATAACAATAAATGACTAGAACTGGGCAACTAACCAAAACAGAAAAATAATAAGCTAATTTTTTATTTATGAAAACATTTGGTTCTGATTACCAACAAGATAGTGGGTGAGGAACAGACTTCTGTTCTTGCAGAGGTGTCTGGTGTTCATAGTGCAACAGATGCAGCATGAATCAGTGCCACGAAAAGGACTGTTGATGTGCTTCAGATAAACAAAGGAGACCCTGCATAACTTTACAGCCCTGACAAACAAATGATGAGGAGATAGCTGAAGCCATAAACTCATATGTGACTGTAACTGAGGTGCTTGGTATGGAGATTTAAGGGATTAGAATGTCATATTTCATTCTAAAATTGAAATGTGGAAAAAAACTGGCAGAATATCTGAAAAAAATGGAGATCTCAGGAAAATGAAAAGAAGTTATCGTGTGATATATATACAGCCTAAATCAGATGAATAAAGTGGACTACATGACAGTCATATAAGAATTAAATGGACTTATTGGTTTATATGTCAGGTTGTAATATTGCTGAAACAAGACCAAAGCACACACTGATTAGATGTGAGTCATACAAGGTTAATAATCAGATACTGATATTGCTGATTCAGTGAACTAAGAGAAGAGAAATGGATGACTTTTGAGAATTACTGTTTGTAGCATTGTCGCCTCACAGTAAGACGCTGTCCAGTTCGATTCTCAGCTAGAGTGTCTTCTGTGTGGAGACATGCATGAATGGGTGTAGCTTCGTTGAAGGTTGTGCGTCAGGGCTGGTAACTCGGCATGTAAAACTCAACTACCAATCATTAGCAGACCGGAGTTCCGCTGTGGCGACCCCTAACCGTGAAAAGCCGAAAGACACAAACTGTTTTGTGCAAACTCCCAAAAGAGGGTGCTATTTGTGGCATCAATGAAAGAGTGACAAGTGAAGCAATTGTAGTGTAAGTTTTGATCTGATATTGTTAATCTTCATTTATTCCTTATGTATGGGATCCGGTTCCAACCTTGGAACCGAGCCGGCCTTTTTTCAAGCTCACATCAGCCACAAACCTTGTGAGCTAAGATTTTTACCCATCATGCCCTTCTCCCTGTTACCAAACATTTAGTTTGCCACATTGCTGTTCAGTCGTGTCCAGTCATTCCTCTCCAGCTAAGTGTATTTTTTAGATAATTTTTCAGTATTTTCTTAAAGATTTGTTAATTTTATGACTTTATTAAGTAATTTTTTCTTATTCTCTACCTTTTGTACCTTTGTGGTATCTCTACTACCAACGTTGGTCGTCTTTTCTTACTACTAGTGTATAGGTGGCTAAAGTTTCTATATTTAATTTTATTTTTTTGTGTAGATATAACGTCTGAGAAGAAAGGGACTACAGGTTTAAAGAGGTGTTCTGAGTGTGGACACAAACTGCCTCACTCTGACACACATGACTTGTGTGTTTACTGTTTGGGTGTGCCTCATCTCACACTGACGCCACCATGTTAGATTTGTAAAGGGTTTTCTGCCAAGACCTTGAAGAACATAAAAATAAACTAGTACTAAAGGGTCTCCTTAAGACCACTTTCTGTGAGGCTATTTCTGGGTCACAGGATTTTTCTGCTATTTCCAATCAGCGTAAAAGGTCTAAGTCCCTTCCATTGTCTCCCTCTGGAGACCCTAAGGAAGTGAGACATAAAAAGGCTAAATTGTCAATGTCGTCGGTGCCTGTTGCTTCAGCTCCATCTCACTTGACTCTGTCTCTGATTATGTCTGCTGGTCCTTCTATACCATTGTTTTCAGTGCAGACATCATCCTTCTTGGTACCGACTAGTTTGGTGCAGACTTCCTCAGCATCGATGGATATATCAGCGCAGTCATCTTTAGCACTGACAGAAGTCTTGTCACAGACATCTTCAGCACCTACAGTTTTATTGGCGCAGGCGCCTTTGGTGCCTCCAATTTTCTTGGTGCAGACTCCTTTGGTGCCAACAGTTTTCTTGGAGCAGACCCCCTTGGCACTGACAGTTTTCTCGACGCAGACCTCCTTGGCACCAACAGTTTTCTCGGCACAGACCCTTTTGGCACCAAAAATTACTTCAGTGCAGGCTTGTTCGGCACCGATGGTTTCAGTGCAGGAAACCCCCTTTTTGACATCCCTTGTCAGTGGTCGCTCTAGCCCTTTTTTGGACACGCCCAAATTGCCTTCAGGGTTTTCAATGAGGTCTACCAGAAGCCTTTCTGAACATGATGTGGTACGTCTTGTAGACCAGCTGCTTTTGGCCAGAGGAATACCTGCCCCTCCAAAAGTGCCTCTCCCCTCTGGAGTTGATCACCCTTCTCCACAGACTCCTACCTATTCTCTTTTGACCTCTGTGGAGATGCCAAAGCATCCCTCCTTGGGTGGACCGACCCTACAGACCTTGGGAAGGACATTGACCATTCCTCCGTGGCCGCCTCTGTCAAGGACTACTACTTCCTCTGAGCCTCAGCTGTCTCACACCCACACATCAGGTGCAAGATTCTCAGGCACCCCCCCCCGGGAAACTCCATCTTTACAGCCTTGCCCAGAATCTCCCACTGAGGAAGCTCACCACAAGACTATGTGTAAAAGGAAACACATGGACTCCACGGAGGAGTCATTGACCGAAGACACAGACTACGATGACAGGGAGGGGTCCCCATGTTCCCCTTCTGATGAGATTTCCTTTGGTGACATCCTCAAAATTTTAAAACAGAGAGGTGAATGGAAATCCTCTAACCCTTCCTCAGAGGAGTCTGTGTTCCTGCAGGCTTTTTGCGCCCGATCCCCAACCTCCTGGGTTATCCCACCTGCCAATGAGCTCATCAAGTTCATCATGCAGCGTGCATGGAAGGCACCAGACTCTGTGGAAGCCATACCTCATAGGCTGGAAAAAATCCTTTCTCCCCCAGTAGAGTTCCCCCACTGGTCGAAAGATCTGCGTGTAGATGCCGCAGTAGTGGCAGCCGATACAAAAAATGAACTGGCAGAGGAGAGCCAGACAGTTCACCCACCAAATAAGGAATCCCAGGGGTGGATAGATTAGGGAAACAAGTCTTTGCATCATCGACCTTTGCTGTTAGGTCCTTGAACTACCTGGCACATTTCACAAGGCTACAGAGAGACTTGGTGTCCGAGCTGTCTGGTAGGAGCAGTTTCTGATGAGGTCCATGACAAGGGTGGCCTCTCAGTGACCCTAGAATCAGTTTCCAATTCCTCAATGCGTTTGATATCCCATGCTACTGAGGGAGCGGTAAGAACTGCAGGTGCAGGCATAGTCATGAAACGCCATGCCTGGATGCACATTTGTGATTTTGTGGACTCCTTCAAGGCTTCCTTCCTTAACGCTCCTATTGAGACCACTGCTTTGTTTGCATCCAAGGTAAAAGATACATTGACTAGATGCGAACAAGACTGTAAGGCCCTATCTGCCGTGGATGTCCATTTATCTCCTCCTCAGCGGTTCTATTCTAGGAATCAGAAGAGTGGGAAAATGTGGCACAAAAAGTCCCAGGGTCCTTTCCATGACTCTCAGGCTGAGTTTTCCCCCAGAGACAGAGGGGGGAACTCTAACGGAAGATGCCCCTTTCAGGGCAGGGAAGGTTCGCAAAACCAGGGCTGCAGAGGATCCTTCTCTGGGCAGCCCTAGCAGCACTCCTAGGGAGCGGCCTGATTGCTTTCCTCTGGAAGCTGTCGGGGGTCATTTTTCCTTGTACCCTTCCACCTGGCAAACCATAACAACAGATGCTTGGGTAAAAAGGATCATCACCAGAGGATACCATATTCTATTATTATCCACTCCCACCTTACCCAAAAGCTTACCCGCCATGCCACCCAGTCAAAGGAAGGCCGCAGCTATAGAGATTTCAAAGCTGCTTCATAAAAGAGTCATCCAAATGGTCCCCCAAGACCAGACAGGATTTTGCTTCTACTCAAGATTCTTTCTGGTGTCAAAAAAGACCAGGGACTGGAGACCAATTCTGGATCTCAGCACCCTAAACAAATTTGTAAAGACAGAAAAATTCCAGATGGTCACTTTTCAGTCTATTCTTCCTCTTTTGGAAAAAGATGATTAGATGTGCGCCATAGATCTTCAAGACACGTACTACCAAATAAAGGTGGAAAGGCACTCAAGAAGATATCTTCGCTTCCAGGCAGGAGCCAGTCATTACCAGTTCTGAGTACTGCCCTTCAGACTCTCTACAGCCCCCAGAGTGTTCACAAAGTGCATGGCAGTAGTCACAGCTCATCTGTGGCTTCAAGGGTTCTGGGTGTTTCCTTACCTAGAAGACTGGCTCATTACTGCCCCAACAAGACATCTACTGGATCAGGCTTTGACTTACACTCTTGGTACTGCTCAGCAGCTTGGAATATCGCTAAAATGGAAGAAGTCACACCTTACTCTGAGTCAGTCATTAGAGTACATTGGAGTGATTCTGGACACAATGACTTGTCCAGCCTCCCTACCAGATCACAGAATTCAGAGGATCAAGCAACAGGTTCAGGCAATACTGTCACAAAATCTAGGCTCAGCTCGATCCGTTCTTCAACTACTGGGATTGATGGCAGCCTCCATCACCATAGTTCCCCTAGCAAGGCTACACATGAGGCTTCTTCAATGGCTGCTTCTTATTCAGTGGTACCCATCCCAGCATCCCTTATCTTTTCTGATTTGAATAACCAACACTTGCAAACAGGACTTGCTCTGGTGGATGTCAAACAACCCTCACCAGTGGTCTCGCCCCTTCAACCCTCATCAGCCCAATGCCACAGTGACCACGGATGCCTCCCTGATGGGGTGGGGAGGACTGTTTCAGGGAAGGACAATCCAAGGCACTTGGTCACAGATGGAAGCCCATCTGCATATCAATGTCCTAGAACTGAGGGCGGTGCTACTAGTGTTACAAGCATTCCAGTCATTCCTTCTGTCAAGAACTATTGCAATTCACTCAGACAACATGGCAGTAGTCTGGTACATCAACAAACAAGGGGGAACCAGATCATACCCACTCTGTCGAGAGGCCATGAAAATTTGGCAATGGGCATTAGCCTCCAACCGTTTTCTGATAGCGGTGCACATTCCTGGGAACTCCAACATGGTAACAGACAAATTGAGCAGATGCATTCTACAGCCTCATGAGTGATCTCTCAATCCCTTTGTGGCAGCGAAGATTTTTGACCACTGGGGCCAGCCTTGCTGAGATCTATTTGCATCCCCGTCCAATCAGAAGTGCAGCAACTACTTTGCCCTGATCTCCCCTCAGGGACATTTACCGAGAGATGCTCTAGTCCACGATTGGCCCTCGGGTCTACTATATGCCTATCCTTCAATGCCCCTCATTCCCCTGTTCCTCAAGAAAGCACATTGGTTGAAGAGCAAAGTGATCCTCATTGCCACATATTAACCTCGACAAGTTTGCTTTCCATTTCTGTGGCCTCATTTGTTAGATCAACCATGGATTCTCAATCCAGCTCCAGAGTTGATCTCTCACCCACAGAACCTGGTTCATCCAAACCTATCTAGCCTGAAACTGATTGTCAGGCAGAATGACCTATCTTCCCCATGTGCGTAACATTCTAATTGCCTCTCATAGATCATCCACCAGACTACTCTACCGCAGCAATTGGAAATGGTTTTCTCTCTGGCTACAAGAGAAACAAATGGACTCTTTTTCAGCCCCTGTTCCTATTGTACTAGAAAATCTTTCAGACCTTTTTAAATCCGGGGGTAGCAGCCTTCACAGTTTGTGTTCATTTGGCTACAATTTCTAATTTTCATAATGACTTCCAGGGCTCTTCCTTAATGTCACACAGACTTTGTAAGACCTTCCTGAAGGGCATAGCTCAACTAAAACCTCCACTCAGAGAACCTATTCAACCTTGGGATCTGGCCTTAGTCCTTTAAGAGTTGACAAATTCTCCTATTGAGCCTGCATCTACCTGTGACCTAAAGTATTTAACATGGAAGATGTTATTCTTAGTTGCTATTACCTCTGCCAGACGTATTTCTGAATTACAAGCCTTGTCTATCAAGTTGCCCTACCTCATCTTTCACAAGGACAGAGTTTCATTAAGGACAAATCCGACCTTCTTGCCCAAGGTCGTTTCTGAGTTATCTATCAATCAGACTATTGGTTTGCCAGTGTTCTTCCCTAATTATTCTAACAGAGGGGAATATTGCCTGCATACCTTGGCTGTACATAGACAAATTTCTTTTTACCTAGACAGGACTAAATCTAATAGAAAATCTGACCAGCTGTTTTTAGCCTTTTCTGATTCCAGATTGGATTGCCCACTTTCTAAAGTTACTTTAGCCACTTGGTTGAGAAATTGTATTGCCTTCATTTATGGAAAGAATGGTATCCCTTTCCCGGGTAGAGTAAAGGCCCACTCCACAAGCTCAGTGTCAGTTTTGGCAGTCTTCCATGCTAGAACATCTTTGAATGACATTTGTGCAGCCACACCCTGGGCTAGGCCTCATACCTTCATTGCTCATTACAAATTGGACTTGGCCTCCAGAGGCAGATCTTCCTTTGGCTCTATGGTGCTCCAAAATGCCCTTCCATAATGTCGCCCAGGGAACGAGGTAGCTGGTTACTCTGTCCCATACGTAAGGAATAAAAAAGATTAACAACATCAGATAAAGAAGATATGTCTTACCATAATGTTCCATCTGTGTTGTTTTATTTTCATTTATTCATTACGGCCCACCCGCCTTCCCCCTCCGAAGGTTTCTGGTGGATCTCATTTGTCCATCTTTCCAGTTGTTAGGTCATGTCTGACCAGAGGTAGCCTTGGCTTCACTTTTCCAACTTGCAAACTAGATCTGAGGTAAAAGGGAGAAGGGCATGAATGGTAAAATCTTAGCTCAAGAGGTTTGTGGCTGACGCAAGCTTGAAAAAAGGCCGGCAAGGTTCCGAGGTCAGAACCGGATTCCATACGAAATGAATAAACTATGATAAAACAGCACAGATGGAACGTTATGGTAAGACATAACTTCTTTTTTCCAGCTCTGTTTAGTGTGCATTTTTGGGTGGGATAAAACATTCCCTGCTTTGTAGGAGGTGCTAAAAAGAATTAGAGAATATTACATTAATTAAGAGTGCCCAAGTAGGATTATATTGACAAAACATATTTTTTAAAAAGTTTCATGTTTAATGATTTTTAAAATGTCTATTGTCATTTATATGATATCTGAATTGTTATTATTGATTTTATAAGTAAACGTAGTTTACAATGGTTTAATTTTATAGCAGAAGTGAGGTATTATTTTAAAGTATACTACAATGAAAGAGCTCATCATAGAATGTGTAGTAATAGGAAGAAAATAATTTGAGCAGTGATGTAATTAAGTGGATTGTTAAGATTGGGTAGGAGCATGTATAAAATCAAGTATTCAACAAGTGGAAGTGTTCTGAAGAAGTTTACTTTGAGGTTGATGAAAGCGCTAAACCTTTCACATATTTATTTATTTTTTAAACAAATAATAAAGTGTTTTATATAGAACTGTGGAGCATTAAGTGAATCCTTTCATTCAGTGCAGTGAACGGAGAGTGTGCAGTTTTGGTTTATAGTGTGGACTTTCGCTGACAGTGATTTTTTACTATAGATATGTTGATGGAAAAATAATTAAAGAATTAAACATGGATACAAAGGAAAGAAACTATGAAGAAGAGTGATTGGACTTTAAAATATAATGCATAATTGTGACACACAGCTGCAGTGGCTTTGATGAACTCACCCAGTCAAGAGGCTAAAATAGAGAAAAGAGACAGCAATGAGATGATGATGATGATGATGATGATGATGATGATAATAACATTACACAACTGCTATCGTAAAATGTAACACACACGCACACACATGCATGTATATATATATATATATACATGTATATATATATATATATATATATATATATATATACATGTATATATATATATATATAGAGAGAGAGAGAGAGAGAGTAATAACCAATGCATCAATAAAATGTATATAAATCAGGTACAAATGCCACAGATATTACCACTACACATACTTGCTCTTAAAACTAAGTGAAGACATCCACCCAGTCCTGAGCCTACTCCAACACTATGACTTTTAGCCAATATTTCCAATATATATCCTTAATGACATTTGCTAAGACTAACACATCAGGTAGATTTTATGCTTCTCACATCAGTTATAGAAACATTAATGAAAAATGACTTGAAGTTCATAATTGGATTGGCCATAGCTCTCCTGATATCTTAGTGACATCAGAAACCTAGATCATGAAGAAAACAAAAGACAAATAAACTCACCCCTTTGATATAATATAATAAGACTAGATAGGCAAAATAGAAAAGCAAGTGAAATAACAATATCCCACATAACAATTCTGGAACACTTAACTTTCTCTCATACTACTTTGCAGTTTAAACCTGCAAAATTGCTTATCTCACAACTTAAACTGAGCACCCATAAAATAGAACCATAATATATATATACATATATATATATATATATATATATATATATATATGTATATATATATATATATATATATATGTATAGGCAGTAACACCCCTATCCTAGAAGCTGGATCTGGGTGACATGAACACTGCCTGACAGACAATACACTCATTTAACCCTTCCAATACAATACGACCCTGTGGTTTTACACAATTAATAGGTGCCTCAACTAGATACTACAGAAATACAATAAGAGAATCTAAACATATTTGTTTCTTACATCTCTACCCAAGAAATAGCATCATATGACTCTCTGTTTTGCAGCCTGATACTAAAACATAAACCATAAACTCCACCATTATAATGCAGTGAGGAATCTTCATCAGAGCTTTGAAATTACATAAGTGGATGCTCTGGCACTATTCAACAAAGCATTTCTAAATATTCTAAATGAACAAGCACCTATAAATATAGATGGATTAAATCCAATACAGATCCATGGCTAACTAGGACAACGAAAGAACTCTTGAATTCTACAGACAAAGTCTGGATAACATCTCAACAGCAGTGCAGCTACTTAAGAAATCAAACTAAGCAAAGCGTAAGGGAATATAAGAAGCCCTATTATACCAAGTCCCATGGAGCACTCAAATCCCAAACTATTTTGGGCCTCCAGAAACAAATTTTTAATCTTGGGAAAATCTAGATTAACCTACTCAAAACATGTGACCAATCCATAACTATTGCATCTTAGCTTAACCTGTACTTTATTAAAACCGTTACCTCCTTACTTAAAAATAAACATGCAAGTCACCTCCAAATTTTACCCAAAATACACAACCAAAGAAATACTCTCTGTTATTCCCATTTCTACTTCTGCTATCAGAAAGTATCTGCATTAACTCAAAACTAGTACCATGAGCTCTAGCCAATTGCCTGAGAATTGCTGATGCTCTAACATATCTTGTTGCGATCTTGATAAATCACTCAAAGAGAAGTACATCCCATCAGTCTAGGAAAAAAATCCAGCATCAAACTGCTGTATAAAGGGGGCTCTTTTCAGACCTAGCATAATGCAGACCTATAGCAATACTGACTCCTCCATCCAAATTACTGGAAAGAAGTGTACTTGCACACCACATTAATTATATTACAATGAACAACCTTGTCTCTCTTCAATACAGCACATTTTCTGGCCTAACCACAGTACAAACACTGCCCCGCTCAGCTTCACTGAAACACTTATTCATAACAGAACTGCAGTCAACCTGGTCTCCACTCCTTGTAGATCTGTCTAATGCTTTTGATAGAGTTTGCGCCCAAACCCACCTACATAAACTCTCCTGTTTTGGGCTTCATGTATCTTCACTCCATTGGTTCTAGAGGTACATAGCTAACTGAGAAGAGGAAATTACATGGCATAACGATTTCTCATCATTATTACCTGTCTCAGTAGGATCTATACTTGCTCCCTTTCTATTTAACCTATTCATAAACAACATATGCACTGCCTCTAAGCATACTACAATAATATGATATGCAGATGACTCAACTCTTATCCATGCCAAGAGCCTATCAATATTACAATAAATTACCCAGCAACCATTCTTGCCTCATATTAAGTTCTGGCTGAACACCCCCC
Organism: Protopterus annectens; assembly: GCF_019279795.1. Taxonomy (NCBI): domain Eukaryota; kingdom Metazoa; phylum Chordata; order Ceratodontiformes; family Protopteridae; genus Protopterus; species Protopterus annectens. Next base: position 1,809,098,813 of record NC_056739.1, on the reverse strand, counting down.
CCCCCCAATTTCTCTTGAACCTTAAAAAGACTAAACTTATTGTATATACCTACTAACAACTGTGAAACCAAAAAAAACTTCTTCACTGATACTTCAGCCAAACTGCTTGGTTTGATCATAGATGACCAGATGAAATTTGATAATTATATTCTTCAAGTAATAAAAAAAAAACTCACAAAAAATAGGCTTCCTGTATATGGTAAAATCCTTCTTCACTGATGTGGCCAGAAAAGACATAGCTACAGTTTACCTGCTTGCAACAATCCACTATGACTCCAAAGTATTTATTAACCTAAGTTCATCTCTATCAAATAACAATGCTATGGCAAAGTAGCAAACTTCACAACAAATGATGATGATCATCATCATCATCATCACCAGAAGACTCATTATTGCATTACTTTAAAACAATTAAATCAGCTTGTACTCACATACACACTGACTCACTTACAGTTTTTGATTACATACAAGCTAATTCACAACCCTGAGGAGTACCTCACATTAATAAATACCATTCCACCATACTATTCAACTAAGAAACCTAAGCTCCATCAAAACATTTTGCTCTATTTAGCTAAGTCAACAAACAATACAGTTGATTCACTATATTCAAACAGCATACTGAATAAATGGAATTTCCTCTTAAGATAACTCAGTACAATAAAGGCATTTAACAGCCAACTCAGACAACATCTTTTGTATACTTAGTTGTGCACCTGTACATCCTCAGGTTAGACTCAAAAGTTTGTATTCAATATACCCCTGTGGACCCCCAGTTTAGACTAATTTTGCAAATGCATAAAGAATCCAATAGTCAAACACAGCCTAACTATCCATGGGAGCATCTTAACATCCTCTCGGCACATTTCCCTGCATCATTTCTCATCCTTCAAACTTTTTTACTAACAAACCTCCTCCCGTATCATCTGTGCCTTTCTTCCTATCTCATGTTTTCTACAACCCCCTCTTGCCTTTTCAGATAATACTTGGCATTCAATATATTCTAAAAACTAGCTCCCTCTTCTTCTTATAAACAATTTCCTCTCCTACATACTGCACAAGGCATAGAAATGTGTATTAACTAGGGTTCCCTATTATGAGAGCGAAAGACCGTTTAAGCAAATCTGCAAATGTCAACACGGATTGTGTGAATGGGCATTACAGCGAACGTCCAAAACCACGAATTTGGAAATGTCAAATTACCATGGTTGGCCCATCTGTGGTATAGCTCCATAAGGTTAGTGTGCGATAGTTACAGACCTTAGGGTTAGGGTGCGGGTTAAGGTAAGTGCATAAATAGTTAAAGTATGTAAGATTTGGTGTAGGGTTAGAAGTAGGGTTTTGTTAAATGTATGTATGTGGATTATTTATTTTGTTTGTGTATATTTTTATAGAGGAAGTGTGCGGTAGTTATGGACCTTAGGGTTAGGGAGCGGTTAATGATAGTGCAGGGTTAGAAGTAGGGTTTTGGTGCTTTACTTTAGGGTTAGAAGTAGGGTTTGGTTATTGTATGTATGTGGTTTATTTATTTTGTTTGGGTAGGTAGTATGTAGCGGGTGGTGGGGTTGGCCGACTATGACAGTTCGAGATTTAAAATTTTGCAGTTTACTGCGTTCGGTATTCTCACAGTTTGCGGAATTCGTGTAGGTGTTTTGGTATTCGCTCAAAAGGAGTTTTGCTCTGGTAATATAGACCCTTAACTAGTCAGTCAGATAGTTTTCCTGGAAGCAGTGACTAGGTTAGTATGTCAATTAAAGCACATAAAAAATGAATGATGGTGAGAATACCTAAAATCTATTCAGAAGGTGTACACAGGTATTGTGAGTGCAGTACAATGACAGAGATGCCTGATGCTTTAGATATATGTTTTTCACAGTTGATCAGTCATTACATGAAGCTGCAATGAAGCACAATGCTAAACTCTACCTAATCCACCAACTGTGGCCACCCAGACAGACACATAGGAATATGGTTATCTTAGTTGCCTGTCTGGCGATAGCCGCCTAAGCAAGATAACTTTCACCATTAGGGTGCTGTGCACCCTACAAGGTGTTTGACAGCAGCATATGACATAAGTGAATGTAACTTGTCAACTTACACTGAGAAAATAATAGGTAGTTCTAGCTGCGTTTCAGGTGGCAGCTCTTTTTACAATGCTAGTGATGAGGGTACCAACTAAAGAGCATTATATTAAAGCAAAATGTCAGAAAAACTCAGACAAAAGAAACTATATTGCTTGCTAAAATGATTAATGTGGCAATTTAATTTTATATCTAGGACACAAACCAGCACAACATTTAGATGATGGCGATATAGGTTTATAGATGAATACTAGTCTAACTATCCTGAATGTCAATTTTGAGTCTACATAATAACTTCAGGTTAGAATCAAACCTTATACTTTGTGACTATAAGGTAAAAACACCCCATGATGTTTCTCAAATACAGTTAAAAGATTGGGCTCTGACTTTGCACTTCTTTGCTGGAGTATTTTTTTGTTTATGAATTATTACTTTCAAATTAAATTACAAGTCATAATTACAGACGAGGTAGGCCAACCAAGTTAAGGTTAATAGCAGCAACTGTCTGAATCTTTTCAGGAGGAAAGTCCTGACTTTTTTCTCTTTTCTCTTGATATTTCATTCATTCATTCCCCTTTCACATGTTGCTTTAACAAGGGAAGATGAAGCTGCAAACCCTCCAGTAATAAATGAAACATCCTGCTGCAGGCAACAGCAACTCCACAGAATTATGATGGACAGCTATTTCCACGTGTTTGTGAAAATGCAGCAAAATTGATTGACTGTGGCTGCTAATGATGGACAGCTATTTCCACATGTTTGTGAAACTGCAGCAAAAGTGATTGACTGTGGCTGCTACTCAAAGCACAAAATTTGAACTACTAATACTCAGCAATGTTGTTGTGCATAATTACAACAGTCCTCCTCGCTGGGGTGAGCCCCAGATTTCTGAATATTGGAGAGGGCAGTGCTCCTCTAACCCATGCAATGTTCTGCCTGTACTTGTAGTCAGACACAAGAGCTGCATCTTATAGTATCTCTGTATTTCATGCTAATAAGGTATTCGTAATGGGCATTCCACTTAATGCTGATACTGCTTTTGGTTTTCACATCAGGAAGACTTTATCCACTCATTTCTCACCCTTCAACAACTGCAAACAAATCATAAAATGATTTATTTTACATGTAAAATGATTGCCTGGGATTCAGAAAGAAGGGTGTGTGTTCAAGAAAACTGCCTATGTGAGTATGGAAAATGTGGTTCAGAAACAGTTTTATCTGCAATGAAGAAGAATTCATTATCAGCTAATATACACATCTCTGAATCTCTGTTGTTTACCATTTGTGCTAAAATGACATTATGGCAGTTGGGTTCCCAGCCCACCCATGCATTGCTATGGTACATGCACCACACTTACCAATTGGCTTTGCAGAATATCCTTGAGGTTTCCTCATTTAATTGTTTGTGTACAGTCTCCATTAAATCACTAGGGGTTACAGTGAGTCAGTAATGCCAAATTGCATATTCTTTAGAACATGCACACATACACAGTTCCATTATATTTTTAAGTGAATTAGAGTAATATTTAAAAATTGTCACTGACTGGGAACATGTATCCCATCATCATTTTTGGCTTTGTTCAGAAGTTTTGAACATGAGCATTGAGAGGTTTGGCAAGCACCCCTCCAAAAGGAACATACATTTAAGCATCCAAGCACACACACACACACACACACACACACACACACACACACACACACACACACACACACACATATGCACACATTCAAATGTAATGATACATGCATTCATATTTGTGCACATACATACATGCACACACATGCATACACACACACACACACACACACACACACACACGCACACACACACACACACACACACACACACACACACACACACACACACACACACACACGCAGATATCCACTCAGCAATACACATGTACCCATATACATCTACACTCTGTATCCTCTACCTAATCCACCAACTGTGACCACCCAAACAGACACAAACATACAAACACACACACACACACACACACACACACACACACACACACACACACACACACACACACACACACACACAGACAGACACACACACACATACACACATACACACATACATTCATACAGTAAGTCCAGTCATACCCTTGCAGACACACTACCATAGACATACACATTCTCACACCACTAAGGCTCCACTGACCTTCACATAACATAAATGTGGCTTATCCCATTCATTTCAATGTGTGACCATGTTGTCAAGTTAATTTTTAGTTAGCTGTGTTAATTTATGCAACCAAGGAATTCTCTTAATCATTCAACAGTATAAACTGGTTGCTGCAAGCAGTTCAGGGGAAGAGCACATGGTTAATTAGCGTTATCTTCCCCAAATAATTGCTTCATAATACATTAATATGGCCAGCAGAACCATCCTCCCCACTGACGAAAATGCACTGTGGTGGTATGGTATCCGAATCCTAAAACGGTTACAGTTAGGGGGATGTTTGCTCATAGCAGGACATACTGTTCAAGATTGCCCTTTATAAGTCCAAGCCATTGTCTTTTCAATGATGGGACAAAGATATTTTCAATGTTATTGTCTCATACTTCTCAAACTGCAGACATTTTCATACTTTGAAAATATGTGTACAGGCTCTGGAATTGTAGGTACATCCAGCCAAAAATATATGCAAAATTTTAATACAGAATTGTCAAATAACACTTCCCACTTCCAGTAGGATTGTGAGGTACTACTCAGAAACACTTGTAAAAAACTGAAAGTAACAAAAATCACAGACAATATAAGCATATTATCAAAAACACTGTAAAATCTGAAGACTTAACCGAATAATACTGCAAAAATCTATCTCACAAATGAATTTGTTTTTGCTTCTGAAAAAGGGAGTTTTAACATGTGGGTTCTCTTTGCTTAAAGTATTGGTCCCACCAGTATATTGGTTATGCAATTTGTTTTCCCATATGCTAAACAGATGTAAAATCATGTGTGACTGTAGGGATTCAGAAAATCATGTGATGGGTAAGTCAACCCTGAAAATAGGATTGTACCATCAAAATTGCATACCTCGTGATGGAGTAATCGAAGCCTTAAAATAGGTACATTTCTCTCAAATAAGTACAGCTGAGTGTTTGGCAAGTCATATCAAGCAAATATACAATTTTTTGCAACATTTAGGGTTTTCTAGCAAGCACATTACTTAACCTGTATACAATCTCATTGAGAAGTTATGTGTCTTTTTCAAAGTACATTACAAGACAATCCTCTGCAGATCAGAATGTAATATCCCATTTTATTCCATCTTCAGAATCTACCTAACACATAAGTTTCCATCAAAAGAATACTGATTAATTCTTAGAAAATAGATATAGGTCTCTAAAACTTTGCTGAATTATTTCTTTTTGGATCACATATTGCCACATAAATCTGTGAGGCAACACTTTTAACATTAAGGCCTAATAAAATAATTGCTTATTTTTACTCAGCCTTGGAGAAATGTTTTTTTTATTTTTCCTCCCTACTGTGTTTTTAAAAGGTAGAAATGTACCATTTAAGATTGCACAGAGGTTTGTCAGTTATACAGTTTTCAAGTTGTCTATAAGCAAATGGGAGCATGACCACATACTGACAGCTTGTAAGCTATCTAGGTTAGTTTATATATATGTGTGTGTGTGTGTGTGTGTGTGTGTGTGTGTGTGTGTGTGTGTGTGTGTGTGTCTGTCTGTCAGATGTGTGTAGAATAAGCTATAATCCTGAAAAATTCCTGTGCTAGATTGTTCACTGCTGTGGACCTGAGACTTAACTTTTTAATATGCTTGTAGATTATGGATACAGAGACTGTAAGAAAAATAAAAAGTATGCAGTTTATCTGTCATGGGCCACTAATGTCAACATTAAGACTTTTGGAGACCATGATCTGGTATAGAAGTAGTTAACAAAGTGTTCTGCAATATTATCATCATCAAAATGTGTTTCAGAGTGACCTACATGAATGATGTAGCAGATACATTTCAAGATCTCATTTGAATTATTAGCATGTACATTTTGATAATAATGATTGCAAGCAAGCAATAATTCCTATCAAAATAGTTATTAATTAAACTAAACAGGAAACTTACAAGACTAATTAAGTCCAATAAGGCCAATTACAAGGTCAAGATATCCTCACTGGCTAAAATCAACCAAAAGGCCTTCTACAGCTATGTTAGAAACCTCAAAGGCAGCACACATTAGTGTACCAAAGTGGCTGTCAAGGGCGCTATCTTCACTGAGCAGAGTGACATACATAGCAAATTTGTTGGCTGACAAATTGAGCTCAAACATCACTGCCCACTTCCCCTACTTCCCTCCAAGAAATACCTGCTAGAATAACCCTCCACCTATTAAATGGGAACAGGTCCTATTTAGTACTCACTAACAGAAACCAAAAACACAACCTCGATGGACCCCAACAATATCCAGGAATACCTCCTACATAGCTGGTAATATGACCTATCAGGACCACTTGAGTCACATTTAGGCTATAGTCTCAAAATAGGTTTTGTACTATGAGAATGGAGGACTGTAATGGTTATACCACTTCAAAAGGTTGGACCAACAACTGACCCTGGAAACTACATATCTATTATTCTGAATAGTCTAATATGCAAAGCCATGGAATAAATTATCATGGAACTGATCAACAAGCACATAGGCAACCTTCAGATGAGTTCATATTATATGATCAAATGCTAGAAATAAATAACAATCTATTATCGAACTCAAATGCGTGACTGATCCAAAAAAAAAAAGTGTACAGGCAATATAAAGTGGGGGACTTTGGCCCCCCACCTCCCACCTTAAATGTACCAACTATAAGATTGTACCACAGTGAAGAAAACAGCAAAGTCTGGAAAATGGCCCAGCAATTTTTTTTCCCTGGGAAAAAAATTTGCTGATCCATTCCTTTGATATTCTGTGGTTTCGTGCATTTGGGTTTGACAAATGAGCGTTCGCTATTTCTAGCATTCGATCATGTAATAGGAACCTCCTTCAGACACTGGACCCAACCCAGTTTGGCTTTGTCAAGGGAAGATCATGCTTACTAAACCTGGTGGACTTCTTTGAGAAGAACACCAAGTCAATGGATGAGGAAAAAATGGTGCATACTAGCTATCTGGACCTAGCTAAGGTGTTCAACACAATGTCCCACTCAGGTATAGTTGACAAATGCAATGAACTGGGCATAAACACCTGCAGAACTCACTAGACTGGTAGCTGCCTCACAGATAGGACTCAGGAAGTCAGGATTGGTGAGACCACCTCCACTAAGAGACTGATCACCAACAGGGTACCTCAGGACTCTGTGCTGGAACCACTCCTATTTGCCATCTACTTCTTGGAGGAAAAAGCTAATTCCAAGGATGTATGGCTGACAAGTTCACAGATGACTGCAAATTGGGAGCTATCATAGGATCCCCCCATAAAACAAACATCTTCCAAGAGGATCTAACACAGACAAATGACTGGTTCCAAAGTCTCAGACTAAGACACAATGCCAAGAAATGCATTATAGTATCTTTTGGGAAAACTGCCACTTAGGCTAAATACTCCATTGATAAGACAACCCTAAGAGTTGACCCAGTAGTCAGGGATCTGGGAACATATGTGGACAGTAATCTGGCCTTTAACCAACATGTGTCCAAGGTCGTAAAAAATCTTTCTATTTCACCCAATGTATAATTAAGGACATATCATTCAGGTCCAAGAAAGTCATAGCGCCACTTTATTTGGCCCTTACTAAATGCATCATTGAATATAATGCCCTCTTCAGCATGTACCTGACCAAACATAAGCAAAAGCTGGAACTCCTACAAAGGTTCCTTACCAGGAGAATCCAGAGTATAAACACATTTTCCTATATGGATTGCTTTAAAGCCCTATCTCTATTCTCTGTCTCCTACAGGGTACTGAGATAAGATCTATGCCTGGCATACAAAGCATCCTAGGATCCAGCTCTGATAGACATTTTGCATATCTCCAAAATGAACAGCATCAGAACTACTAGATCCAAGGATTTAAATTTTGCTTATGACATAAATTAAGACATGTTGGTGAGGCAGATGTATGTCTTAGAGGTTCCCCATGCTCTGGAACAAGCTCCCCATCCATGTGAAGTAGAGTCCATTTATTTATTTTATTTTATTTTATTTCCAGTTTGATAACCGGGGAAGTCCACTGGGCTCGGAAGCCCGTTTTCAGTGGAGGCCCGGGAAGAAAAGCTCCATGAGAATACATTGTAATAATACATTGTACACAAAAACAGAAGCATACATTGAAGATAATACATTGCACACAAAAACACAGCAAAGAGACTGAAAACTAATACATTATATACAAAAACACTCAGAGTTCTAATAGCAAAATATTTTGACAGTTTTTCAACAATGAAGTACAGTAGGCAGTATGAGAATTTTGTTTTTATGCTACTGTAATGTTAAGTGAAGTAGGAAATAAAAAGGAAAATATAGAATGAGTTTGAATGCAAGAGCAGGAAAGCAAAGGAGAGGTGAAGGAGAAGGAAATAGTTTGAAGGAGAAGAGAGGTCAGGAGGAAGATAGCAGAAGAAGAGATAGAGTAATGTTCATTTTCTGAAGGAGTCCAGAAGAACATCTTAAGGAAAAAGGCAAAAAGATTCAAATGTGAGACTAGGCAGACAAGAGGGTAGAGGGATGAGAGCACTTAAGGGAAGTAAAGGGTTTAGTCAGGGAGGGGGGAGGAGATAAGAGGAAGAGGGAGGGGAGCTAAGGACTGACCGAGGTTGAAGAAGGGGAACCGGGGGGGGGGAACTAGGAGGAAATAAGATCTAGGTAGGAGGTAGACAATTACATTTCCAATTTTGGGAAAGGTGAGAATGGAGAAGAGATTTGAACTGTTCATAGCTTGTAGTGACTCTTAGGAGGGAAGGAAGCGAGTTCCATTTTTTTGCTGTAGTATAAGAAAGTAGGAGATGGCCAGAGGGTCGTTTGGGTCTGTACACTGAAATAAGATTTTGGTGGCTAGATCTTAGGGGCCTTGGAGGGTTATATATGGTTAAGCTATTGGATAATGCAGGGCAAGCAGTGGGGTTAAAAATTAGCTTGTGTGCAGTAGTAAGTTGGAGGAAATCAAGTTGATTAGGGAGTTCTAGCCATTGGAGACTACGGAGGCAGATGCAATGGTGTGTAGAATGGGGGGAGTTAGTAGCAAATTTGGCAATTTTATAGTAGCAACTTTCAAGTTTAGAGGAGATAGAGGTGGTGAGATTTGATAGAATAGGGGCACCATACAGTAGAGAAGGGAGAAGGTAGGTAGTGGCGAGAGTTTGTCTTGAAGATGGAGTAAGAAAGTTTGCATTTCTATAGAGCATACCGAGTTTCTGGTGGGTTTTTTTTATGTTTAGTTGAATATGATTATTAAATTTCAGGTGTTCATCAATGGTGACTCCGAGTAGTTTAGCACAACTAACAACTTCTATTGAGGACTGCGAGAGGCTGGAAATTATGAAGGAAGACTTGTCCAGAGTCATTGCTTTTGAGGGAGAGAAGAGAATGATGTGGGATTTGTTGGCATTAAGGGAAAGATGATTTTGAAGCATCCAATTTTCTGTGGTTGTGAAGGCCAATTGGATTTTCGCTTGGAGTTCGGGAAGGTTAGGGGCAGAGCAGATCACAGTGGAGTCATCTGCATATTGTACTATTTGAGAATGAGGAATTGAAGAGTGGAGACCATTGATAAAAATGTTAAAGAGCAGAGGCCCGAGTATAGAGCCCTGAGGGACACCGGTGGGGGTAGGTAGGAATTTTGAGGTACCAGTATTCCATTTCACAGCTTGGGATCTATCAGAGAGATAGCTTCTGAACCAAGAAAGAGAGTTGTGGGAGAAATTGAGGTTAGAGAGGTGGTTGAGAAGGAGAGAGTGGGATATTGTGTCGAAGGCCTTAGATAGGTCAAGAAGAACAGTAGAGACAATATTTCCAGAGTCACGAGCTTGGTTGACAATTTCTAGGAAGGAATGAAGAGCAGTTATGGTACTGTGACCAGGTCGAAACCCATGTTGAGTAGGAGTGAGGAGATGGTTATTGAGGAGGTGGGGCATGAGTTGCTGGTGGATACATTTTTCAAGTATTTTTGAAATTGGGGAAAGAATAGCTATTGGTCGGAAGTTAGAGATGGTATTATTTTTACCTCCTTTATGGAGGGGCAGAATGTGGGCTGCCCGCCAAAGTTTGGGAACATAAGATTCTTGGATGGATCTATTTATGAGAATGCTGATAGGTATGGCAATGCCATCTGCTGCGAGCTTGAGAAAGAGTGATGGGATGTTGTCAGGGGCATTTGAGCATGGTTTGAGTTTGAAGAGAAGTTGTTTGATACTGGTGGTAGACACGGGTTGTAGAATGAAAGTGGGAGGAGGGTTAAGAGAGTTGGAGTGAGGGATGGATGAAGAAGAAGGCTTTGGGTTAGGGGTATGGGTGGAAGTGGAGAAGGATTTAGCCAGTTGAGCTATGGAGCCAGTAAAAAAGGAGTTAAAGAGAGTTGCGATTTCAGTGTCAGTCTTATTATTGTCTGGACAGGGATTGGATTTTGTACTCGGATGTAAGAGTGAATTGATAGAATTCCAGAATTTTTTGGGATTGTTAGTTAGGGTAGATTGAAGTTTGTTGTAGTATGATTTCTTATCTTTTATAATAAGTTTTTTAGCAAGATTGAAGAGTTGCTTAAATTGCAGTAAAGATGCGGAGGTTTTATTTTTATTATATAGTTTCCAAGTTTTGTCCCTTTGTCGCATTAGAGTTTTAGTGTCTTTGGTTAGCCAAGGGGCAGAGTTGAACTTTATCCTTTTGTAATGGGGCTTGGGAATCTAGGATTTTAAGGAAGGTAGTATTAAAGAGTTCTAGTGCTTCATCTAGGGGAAGAGTGTTGAGTGAATCCCAGTTTGTTAGTTTAAGGGTTTCAGAGAATACTGAAGGGTTGAAATTAGTTAGGTTACGAGAGTGAGTGTAATGTTGTTGGTGTGGAAGGTGTTGGGTTTTACGGTCAATAAAGGCAGGGAGATGATCACTTAATGAGTTTGGTAAGGTACCAGAGTTGGAGATATTGTCAGGGTGGCTGACTAGAATCCAGTCCAAGATGGACCCATGAGGATTAGTTTTGTTAGGTCTGGTAATGCTGTTTGTTAGTTGAGTAAAGTTATAAAGATAGATTGACTGAGAGGGAGTATTATTATTAATCATATTCCAATCAATATTTACATCACCTAGAATGATAGCCTCCTGTTTAATGTTGTTTGAAGCCCAACAGAGAATATTTTCAAGGGTGGAGATGTTGTCTCCAGGGGGGATATAGACGGTCATTATGCAGATACTTTTGAAGTTGTTTATTTTGAGGATTCCTATGACTAGTTCTGCATTCTTAAAGTTAGGAATGGTATTTTGGTAAGGGCAGAGATTTAGCAGGCAGTTGTAGACTAAGGCTACACCACCTCCTTTTTTGTTTTGGCGATCGGACCTGAGTGCTTGGTAGCCAGGTGGTAAGATTTCAGAGTTAGTAGTTTGGGGTTTTAGCCAGGTTTCTGTTACTCCAACTATGTCAGGTTCAGTAACATTTAGCCAGGCATGGAAGTTTGTTATTTTGTTATTAATGCTCTGGGTGTTGATGGTAAGAAATTTAAGGCATTTATGATTGTGTCTATTTGTGGAGGTAGTGGGATAGAGAATGTTAGTTGGTGTAAGCCCAGGGTTAGGATGGACATCTCCTGCATGGGCAAGACAAGATAAAGGATAGAGGAGTTGAAACTTAGAATTGAGGAGTAAAGTAAGTGGAAGATGTAATTTCAGTTTGAAAGAGGGAGATTTTATGTAAAATGTATGGAGTTTTAGTTTAAAGTAATGAAATGGATTTGATAGAAGAAGGGATGGGTGTATAAAAGAAAAATGGGAGGTTGGAGGTTGTGGATAGGAAATAGTGGAAGGAGAGTGGAGT
>NC_056739.1:1809039247-1809081747 GCF_019279795.1 Protopterus annectens | reverse complement strand
AAATCTCCTCTGGAAGGATGCCCTTCTTTTAACCATAGGTAGTTTTTTGTTGTCTAGTTAGACAGGTAACTGTTTTGAGTTATATTTGCTTGGTATTTAAGAATCTGGGAAATAAAAAAACTTGCAGTAAAATTTAGAATAACTTAGGCAGTTGAATGGAAGTATGCATTTTGCATTGCTTCACCTGGTTTCTAACAAACTAGCAGTAAATATGTTTGCTGAAATGTATTTTACTTTACATTGTTCAGTTTTAAAAGTGTTATGCTTACTGCAAATCAATTAAATGGATCTGTATCCCTTGTGCCACATTTAAAATATACCATTTTGCCTATGTTCTATATTTTGCTATGGGCAGTACTCTGGGTTATTTTTTCTGTTTGTTTCTCATGAATTGCCTGTTTTTTTTTAATGTAGTACCTAAAATAAGCATTTGTTCCTATAGATAGCCTTTGCTATCTTCCAGGAGTTTATACTAATTGAGTGGTCTTTAGAAGTATTTATATTTCTTCCATTTCTGACTATAATACCTTTGTTCCATAAATATGAAGTGGAAACCAGAACATAGCACTGCCCTTCTTTAATGAGAATATGCATGATTATAAAGAACATAGAGGAGTTAATACCAGTTACTGATATTTCTTTCAACAGAGGACAGAAAAGACACAGTACCCAGAATGCCCAAACTTTTAAGTGATGTGATTAAGCTTGCAAAAGTTCAAAATATAGAAAGTGAGGTAATACTCTAGCAAGATGATCTAATCTGTCATCTTTGAGAGTGTCTATCTGATAATACCCTCAGAAGTTCTGGCGTGGTATTTGTAAGCTGCTTAACCTTGGACAAGACTTTTTCTGTTCCAGTTTTCTGATATGAATGACAATGAGTTTATGAATTAATTTGAAATGCATTTCCATAATGTTATAAACAATTAAGGATAATGGACTGAAGACTGATTTTGTTCCTTTTCTACAATGTCACTGCACTTCCTTCACCCTTCAAACAGTGCCATCACCCAAGTGTATACATTATTTTACAGTTGAAACCATGATCAGTATCAACTGATAAAAACCCTGAGAATTAAAAAAAAATATGCAAGTATTATTTCAAACCCTTTAACAATCGCATTCAGATCCAGGGATGTAATCACTCCACTGTACTCAATGCTTATTACGGCAGTCACTGAGTACATTGTGTCCAAATACTTCTTACAGCTGTAATGACCACATTGCTTTCTCACTAAAAAAAGGCCTAAAATCATAAAAATCTGTGCAGTCTATCTCAGAACTTTGTCCCTTTTCTTAGTATCATACAGACTACTGAGAGGTTACCTCTGCCTTGTGTACAGAGGTTTAACAGACCCTATTCTGTCAGACCTATTAACATATTCATAAGTCCAGTGGTGTTGTAAACACCAGCTAGAGAGATCTCAATCTGTTTTGGAAAGTAAACAGAGCATGTTGGAAGGACAGGTATGCATCACAGAGAATACTGCTTCTATGGAACAGTGTTCTACATAAAGAAAAGCACTTGTCTTACTCTATTCAAATATATTTTGGACAAATGAATGGGTAACTACAAGTTCACCTCTAGCTTACCACCCTGTCCCTCATGGATAAGGGAAACATGTAGCTGTTTTGCCTGTTTCTGGGCTATGCATATGCAAAATATAAGGGCTACAAACTAGGAATGAGAATGTAAGGCTAGACTTATTAAGATCCTCACAGATCAGTAGCGTAATAAGTAGCTATGAATCTATGAAGAATGGCAATTAAAGGATTTGTCTAGGAGGGCCTAGTTTCCATTACATGGGAAAATGTTTGCATTGTTCAACTCAATACAGGTTTCTTCAACACAGTTAAACAATTTCAGTCCCATGACATTCTTCTTGCCCTTATAAAAGTCACTGTGAAATGTCCTTAATCACAGCTTCTACAGTTCTTAAAAGTCAGTTTTATTGTCTTCAGTATGCTCCATGACTTTAGATGTAATCTTCATGCAGGTAGTACTGTGTTTGATGCTGTGCAATACAGCTGTGGTCATTCAAATCAGTAAAACAAAAATTGTGGATATTTCTAAACAATTTGATAGTAAAGGCACTAAGTTATTATATGCAACAATGTCATCTCTAAAGGTACAGTGCTGAGTCTTCTGTATAAAATGTTTCAAAAATTACAGATCTTGTTATTGTGAAGAAGTAAAATTGTCATATACCACTGATCACACTGCAATATATTTTGCAGATATGTGACTTCTTATAGTCAATACCAGAATACAATCCAGCTTTCATTCACAACACCTGCAGCTCATATCTTAATTTCTCAAAGGACAAATTGATAGTTCCAAAACCTCAGTGTCACCAAAGGATCATCTGAAACGTACATTCATGGATATCACTCCCATTGAAGAAGTGACTTCAACAAAACATCTCAGCCTCATAACAGAGGTTTATCAATGATGCAATATAGTGATGAAAAAAATGAAAAATGTAGGTAGTGTCTACAAAGCCAACATGCTCCTCTCATATGGTGGTTGACTATTTCACTTATCATCTTATGTCCTTATCTCCAATACCCTGTGCACCTCTTAAGTAACGGTACCACTGTTGCAAAAGCTAGGCCAGGCCTACAGTATGGCAACATAGTTCTCTGTATGATACCACTATTGGTTATATAACTGTGTTACTGTTTATTTTCTTAACTGCTGAATTTTATCCAGCAGATGTATTGTATTTAGCTAAATTCTGCAGATATTCATCTTTGTTCACCAAATTGCATTACTTATGCCAATATCCTTGTGTGTGTAGAATACTCAAAAGCAACTCAGAACGTCTGAGGCCGACATACCTAAACTGAAAACTAGATTTGAAAACACAAGTTATCTTCTGTTCCTGGGAAAACTTTTGATTAGCTTCCCGTGTTGTCTAAGACAAAGACACAACTCCAAAAAAGGCTTTCAAAGATTGTACTAAAAACTCCACAAGCATATTTTAACTGCCTTTATAGCACAACTTAATAGTCAAGCAACAGGAAAAATGTGCTCGCCTAGCCAACATAAAAGTAGGTAATCCAAGGATTAAATATGGTACTTTCATTCCAGATAACCTGCTAAATGTACGTATTCTTTGTTTTTTCTTACCTGTTATGTTACTTGATTCTGGATTATAAGTCATCTGAAATATTTCATTTAGTCTATGTTATTTAAACATTATCTGTTCAGGTAAAAAAAAAAAAAGAAAAAAGGGAAAAATAATTGGAATGCTAATTTTACTACATAATTAGTACTTAACCTCACAACACTGTACTGCATTTATGTACAATCGTCCGTATATTATGCCTTCAGCTGCAGTTATTTTTAATTTTCATTCTTTTTGCTTTTACTGTATAAGTTTTTAATAGGTCTCCACTGAAAATGGAACTGCTGTAAAAGGACAATCATAGCCAATAAATGTCTGAAATAAATATGTATACACATTCAATGACAAATAATGTGAGTTGCTCCTTTACAACCTACAGCTTCAGAAAATCAAAGATAAAATAATAAAAAATATTAGTCTAAAACATTTATTCAGTAGAACATAGCGTACACTTTATTATCAATGCACTGGGCCATATCATTCAATACAAACATTTTTTTAGCTCCAGATAGACATTCTTCTTACTCCCGTTCAGGTTATTAAACATGTAACTGCACATTGTCCAGAATTGTATTTACATCATCAATCTCCACCAGATGTATAACATCATGAGCTTGGTAGCTGCCCTTGTTTTGCACAGGGAAATGGTCGGTACATAGCCCAAGACCATTTTGTGAGCAGAGACAACCATGCTCAAAATGACTGGAGTCTCAGTCTTTTGTGTTTTGCTGAAAATGCCTTTAATACAACAGCCATATTACCAATGCCAAATATTTCAGTTTAATCATCATCATCATCCCATCTTTTTCCCATTTTCTACATGGGGACAGGATCCGTGTCAATTGTTGCCATCTCTCTCTCTCTCTCTCTCTCTATTCGATGCCACTGTCTTACCTTCCTCAACACTCATGCCTGACTGTTACAGTTCGTCTCTCACACAATCCATCCACCTCTTGCCTTCTTCTTGTTTGTCCCAAATTTTCTTCACCAGATTGTCTTCTGTTTTTTTGCATATGTACCCAAACCACTGTAATCTGTTCTCTTTGTCCTTTTCTGCAATTGAAGCTACTTTGGCTTCTGCTTTTACATCCTCATTTCTTCATCTGTCCAACAGTGTGCATCCTGCCTCCCATCTTAGGCACTTCATATCCTTCGCCTCTAGGTTCCTCATCTGCTCTGCCTTTACTACCCAGGTTTATATACCATACAGTATTTTTGGTTGCACCATTGTTTTGTACACCTTACTTTCCAGCTTCTTTGGCATTCTTCTGTCATACACTACCCTTGGCATTCTGTACCAGTTGGCTGCTGCCCCTCTGATTCTTATAGGCTCATAGGTTCGTAGATGTTTACTAGGCTAACAACCACAAGGGCCTTTTTAAGCCTAGTCATGCATCCCAAATCTCTGACAAGTCCTGAAACCCTTGATAAGTGTAAGCATAGGCCTGAAAGATGAACCATTTACAGGTTACCTGTTTGCATCAGAGACATATGTGCTAAACCAGGGATGAATTTCTGGTTTCCCACCCAATTGTCCAAGTTGCACTTGAATTGGATTAGGGAGGAACTCTGCTTCACATGGATGGAGAGCCTGTTCCATCAGCGGGGTAGTCTCTGGGATACATACCTATCTCTCCAGCAGGTCCTATTTATATCACAGGCAAGTTTTAAGTATTTAGAACAGGTTCTTCTGGTACTGTTTGTTTTGTGGATATGCAGAAGATCCATCAGTGTGGGGTCTGACAATGCCCTGTATGCCAGGCATAGATCTCCCCTCAAAAACCTGTAGGAGACAGAATACAGGGATACGGCCTTGAGGCGGTCTGCATAGGACTTATTACTTTTGCCCTGTATTGTTTTAGTGAGGAACATCTGTGGAAGTTCCAGTTGTTGGATATGCCTGGCTAGATACATAACAAAGGGGGCATTGTACTCAATGACAGATCTGATGAATGCCGAATTCAGTGGAACAATGACTTCCTTGGACTTAGAAGCCATACCTTTGTTTATAAGTTGCGCAGCTAAGAATGATTTCCTCACCACTGTAGACACATGATGATCAAATGCTAGATTACTATCTATATGTGTCCCTAAGTCCCTGAATATTGGGTCAGCTCTAAGGGGTGTGTTGTCAGTATGATAGTTACCAGGGATGGATGAATTCCCAAAGGATATTATTATTTCCTGGCATTTAGTTTTAGTCCATGACTCTGACACCAGTTGTTTGTCTGTGTCAGCCCGATCTGGAGAACATTTGTGTCAGTATGAGATTCAATGACAGCTCCTAATTTGCAATCATTCGCAAATTTAGTCAGCCAAAGACCAATGACATTAACCTTGACTTCTGAGAAATAAATTCTGAAAAGGACCGGTCCAAGGACTGATCCCTTAGGTATTCCACTTGCGACTGGCCTCTTTGTAGAGGTGGACTCCCCAATTCTAACTTCCTGGGTACTGTCTGTGAGCCAGTTGGCTATCCACCGGGTGACATACAGGTTTGTACCTAACCTCTTCAGTTTGTCAAAAATGCCTGAGTGAAGTATTGTGTCAAATGCCTTGGCCAGGTCAAGGTAGGCAGTGTGAGCGATTTTGCCCTCATCCATTGCTTTGGTGACCTTCTCAAAGAAGTCCACCAGGTTGAGTAGGCATGATTTGCCCTTGATGAAACCATACTGGGTTGGGTCCATCTTTTTTCCTGCACTCCTTCCTTCTTTTGATGACTTCTTGGAAATCTACATTCAACCACCAGCTTTCCTTAAGTAACTTATTTCCATACCTGACACAGCTGCATATCTATCCTGTAGTCCTCACATATACTGTTTTGAGGTGCTGCCATTCTTCTTCAGCTTCACCTATTTCATCTTCTTCTTGAGGTTCTAGAGCCGTTAGTAATGCCTTGACCTGTTGTGTTTTCTCTCCAGTCAACTTCCAGCTCTTCAGCCTGGTCTTTATTGACTTTAGAGCCTTTTCTGACCACTGCTTGCAGCTGATTGTGGCAACCAGTCATTTGTGAGCCAACTGCTTCACTAGGGATGACTTTACAGTTGCTGATTTACCCCAGTGCCCTTTCCTTATTAGGAATAAGTCTACCTGAGTTGCATGTTGGCCACTCTTGCATGTGATCTTGTGACTATCTCTCTTGCTGAACCATGTGTTAACCACCATCAAGCCATTTGCCAGAAAGAAGTTGAGAATGGGCACTCCTTCTTTATTCCTGGAGCTCCACCCATGTAGATCCCTGCAGTTGTTATATCTGTTCTGTCTGTCTGTCCCAATAAGTGCATTCAGGTCACCCATTATTAACACCAATCCATGTTGTCCTGCTTTATCTAGCAGGTCCTGCAACTGTTGTCTAAATGCACTCTTTTCCTCATTATCACATCCCCGCTGTGGGGCATAAACTGAGGTCATGAATACTGCCTTATTATTACACTGCCGTTTGATTGCCACGGGTCTGTCCCTAAGTCTGATGACATCCCTCTCCATCTTCTGAAAGTCTTTCCCTCCCCAAAATTCCCATTCCATTTCTAGTTTGTCCTCCTCCGGAGTTGTAGGCACTGGATCCTGAGCAAAGTGGCATTGCTGCACTGCCCTTCCACTTTGTCTTCTGGCTACATAAGATGTCCAACCTTCACCTTTGATATTAATAAGGATAAGTACCCATCATCAGGGGTTGTGGGGTTGGTATAAAGATTAAGGTATTTACCTCACAGTCACAATGTACAAGGTCGAATTCTTACCTTTGAAAATAAAATTGGCTAGGCTCAAAATAGCCCTGAAGTGCTGCAAGCCTAGTACTTTTCTACAAACCTATGAACCTTTTCATAGACATGTTGACTAGTACACAAAGCTGTATAGGACTGCAATCCTGTCCCAATTTGTATTTCTAAAATTGTATAGCAGCACATCCCTGCACCACTAGACATCAGTTGTCATACAGTGGCATGGAGATGTGGTAGCTGGGGTAGGGGACTGTGACAATGAGGACTGTAAGTATGTAATCCACAAAAGAAATGCTACCACAGAAGCTCATACCATGACATTTCTGGATGAATGTATTGTTTTGAGGCATATGTTCATTAAAAGGGCTTACCCTGATACTTTTGTTAACAACTTGATGTACGAAGTAATAAATAAAAGGGACAGGAATTACTTTGTTCCGATCTTAAACTTTAATAATAATAAGACAACTGAGACTGCACTTATACAGCACTTTAGTCTGAATTCTGATGTAATGAATAGTAAACATGTAAATTAATTTAGAAATTCTTTTATTGATATGTACACCATGAACAGTAATTTTATTAGGTGGATTTTGGAGAAAAATTGGTCCATTTTAAAAGAGGATAGCTATATTAGAGATAATGTGGGTAACAAGCCTTTTATTCTTTATAAAAGAGGAAAAAAAATCTAAAAAATATTTTGGAAAATATAAGGAGGGTTAGTGCTAATACTATGAAACCCAAAATTAATAAATGTAGTTAGTGCTCCAATTGTTAGTTTGTATATGTAGGTGAACATTATACAACAAATGCACATAACTTTAATGTTTTGGGTAGTTTTAATTGTGAAACATCAGGGATGGTATATGCAGCTCTATGTCAATCATGTCATAGGTTTTATATAGGTAAGACAGAGCGAAAATTAAAAGATACAGAGTGTATGAACACATATATGAAAAAAAAAATAAAAAAAGACACGAACGCTCTGTTTAAACACATTTGTGATAACCCGGTACATGAATTCAGATTTATTATAATGGAAAAAAGTTGTTTAAAGCTTGATACGGAGTCTTGGCCATTAATAATAGAAAAGATGGAACATTACTGGCAGCATCAGCTGAATGATGGCAGCTGGCCAGGTTTAAATAAACAGACCCCTATTATTTGTCTTTTGAAATTAAAAGCACTTATTAGATAAAAGTAAATTATGCTTTTAAATGTGTTTCTTCTAAATATGTATAAGCTTAGATTTTATTTATATATATATATATATATATATATATATATATATATATATATATATATATATATATATATTTATTTTTTATTTTTATATTCTGTTTATCTGTCATTATGTTATGTTTAGTATTTTGAGTATACAGTACACGACTGAAAGAAATAGGTGGTAGGTGGTAAGGCTCTTTAGTTGCATCAAAGCTTTCTTGGGGAGGGAGTTTGGTTATCACATGACTTTTAAATGTTCTGTATAAGCTGTATTTTTAGTCTCATGCCTTATGTCAACCTATTCTTCTTCAACTCTGCTTTCTAGCTACTTTTTTAAGGCTTCATTGAGAGTAAATACTAGCCCACCCACCCTAACACTCAGTTCTATTTCTATGCTTAATTAGGTCATTAAGTGTCATCTTATGTTTAGGCATTTTCTGCATCCACTCCACTTTTTCCTTCCAACTAATACATTTTCCTATTGTTTTCCTTTAAGGCACAATTTCACACTCATATCTCTACAACATATCTTCTCTATATGTGTAAGTAAATCAATTCTGCACAATCCTTTGATAAACGTTTGCAGTTGCACAACTTATGTATATATCACCAACTACACTGAAGTATCATATATTTTATTGTTTCGAATATTTTGCACGTTGACACTGTAATTGACATTTATTGTGTATATGCATAGTTTTAGCTGTGCAATGAATTTTAAAGAGAAATTGCTGCATTTTTTCTATGCAGCCTGTATGAAAATTTTGTCAGTATGTAGAAAAGGACAGTGTCCAGTATTTATTTATTTTTTGTGTGTGGGTGGGGGGGGTTCCTCCTGAAAAATTCACCTGAGCTCTGCTCCCTTATACACAAACAGGAAATGCAATTGCTGCATGAAAACAGATCTCCACTCTTCTGTCTACGGAGGGTAGGAAAATCCAGTTCTGATGTCCCCTTTAGTGATCTACAGCAGATACAAGATGATTTATTCTTGGAAAGAAATAGATGTTAAACTCATTCACACCTGAGCTAACTCATTCACTCCTGAGCAGCAGAAGGCTAGTTAATTTTCTTGCTTACTAATGTTACTTTGTTAGTCTGTATCATCTATATGATCCATCATAAGTATACAGAATTTCTAATGTATGCTGAACTTTTTTGTAATTATTTGCTTGAACTTTTTGCATTGTATAACTATCATTAATAACCTACTGTACTGAGATTGTTATGGAGCTTTTCTCCCCAGGACGGTTCATTTTGGCCCAATGGACTATCCTGGTAAACCAACTGCAAATAAATAAAATAAATAAATAAATAAAATACTAACATGTTCTAAGTCTGGAAACCACTTGCGTCCTGACATCCTTTCAACAAAATCCACTACAGAAAGCACATTTAATTAATAAGATTTGCGATATCTGCTAAATGATACAAGTTACAAGAAAGGTGAAATATGGAAGCTAGACAATGGAGTGTTAGTGTCATGGACTGGACACTTTAAACTGGCCATAGGTGTCAGTGTGTGTTCGAGTGTGTGGTGCAAATGAACTACCATGGTAGGGCTAGCCACCTGGTGGCGTAAAGCTTGGCTCAAGATGATTGTCTCTGTTGAAAGTGACAGCCTGACACCATGTGCAAAATGGGAAAAAGGGGTTGAGGATGGATGGATGGATGGATTTATAAAAGAAATATGGTATTTTATTTTTTAAAAATTACTAGTGTTATGATCAAACAAAGGGTTACATCTAAGGGTGCCTGCAGGCAGGCGCAAGGGGGTGCACTTGCATCCACCTGGAATCGGTCTACTCTTATTGGTTTGTTTCTCATAAAATTGTGTTTTTCTGGCAAATCACTGAGGACTGAAGTCAGAAAATAATGGCAGACATTTGAGTTTTAGACTTCATATCCTCAGAAAATGCATACTAATGCAAACCTTGTTGTTCGTTCCACTTTCTAAGGAGGTAGGGGGATGTATTTATACCTCTCAACTGTACAGATTTTCACAAAATGTCCAGAATTGTGCCTTTTTTGTCTTATATTTTCATCTGTTTCTTATAAAAATTCATTTTTTTTGACAAATCACTGGGATGAGCTATGGATTAAAGTTATTAAATAATGACATGCATTAGAGTTTCAGACTTCGTATCCTTCAGAAAATGCATTCTAACACAAATCCTATTATTCTAGCAATTTTCTAAATGTGTCCAAAGTTTTGGGCCTTTGTCCCCAACATTATAATGGGCTTTCTCCAGATTTCTTGTACTAAGAAATTGAGAGGTATGGTTTGTGTGTGTGTGTGTGTGTGTGTGTGTGTGTGTGTGTGTGTGTGTGTGTGTGTGTGTGTGTGTGTGTGTGTGTGTGTGTGTGTGTGTGTGTGTGTGTGTGTGTGTGTGTTTGTGTGTAAGAGGAAGGTAGCATACCACTCAGCTGTCCAGGGTTTTCAGAATGTCCAGATTTTTGCCCTATATTCCTCCTGAAAAGGAGTGAAGTTGCTAAATAATGACAGGCATTTGAATTTTAGACATCATATCTATTGGAAAAATGCATACTAACATGAATCATTTTACTCTACCAATTTTCAAGTTCATGAGAGCAACGTTCATAATCTGTCCCTATTTATTTTAGGCTTTGTCCAGATTTCTTGCAATAAAAGGTTAAGGTATGTGTGTGTGAGAGAGAGTAAAATGCCCTAGCTAATTAAAGTTAGCAGGTTTAGTTTCAAGTGCATTTTCATGGAATTCTGAGCTTCAAGAGAAGAACAGTTTACTGCTGCTCATGCTAAGTCTGCTTAAAATGTGCAACTATTATGTTTAGCAAATAGCATCACTATTTTGGTGTAGAATTTTAAAGCAGTGTTAGTAGCACAGCATGTAGCATACTTGCATCTTGATGTAGAGGGCTGTAGGTTCTACTCCTATAGCATATAGACTTGTATTTTAAGGTGGTGGGGTGCTGCAGTCCTGTGTATGTTCTTCTTTGGATGAGATGCCTAGTAACTATGAATCTATTTTTCAGCTTGCCACCCATTCCCTATTGCAATATACCAATTTACCATTTTAATATAACGTAGGCAATTTATTCTTCAAGGGCAGAAGGTACTGAATTTGTAGATGAAACACTGAAATATAAAGTTGTTTTCTGGCAATAACCTCTTTAATAGTTTCAGATCTCTTTAATGTGGAATTATTCAGATGACTTTTACTTCTGCAGAGATTGTACATATTGACTGATATTGGTGGATTGTAATTACAGAAGGTGAGTGGCCATTTATAGTTGAAATGTTCTGATGGGGCAGTTTATTATTATTGGTTCGTATATTTTGTTTCTCTGCTTACTGGAAAAAATGTTCAAAACTATAAATTTAAAACACACTCTAACAAGTGGTGCTGTATTATACAAGAGATATAATTCAATTATTATATTTTATAATTAATACAATCAGGAAAGTGAATCAAACAACTTTTGCATGGTCCTAAAAATGTGTGCAAGGGCCTATGATTTGAAAACAGCCCAAAGATAAACTTAACCTGGCCACTGGCCAGATGCATTTTCTTTGAATGTGGGTTGCAATGCTGTTTCAATGAATGTGAGTTTCAAAGCTAGAGAAGTTTTAATGCTAATTCTATTTTCATTGTAAGACTGTTGCTTTGTTTAGCAAATGTCTATCAGTGTTTGTGCTATAAAATTTGAAATAAAAGTTGTAAATTAAATCCAAATATCTGTAATCATATAAATAAAGCATAAAACAATATGCATGCTGAGAGTTTTGAACAGTGTTTATGGCAACTGAGGATAAGTAATGAGACACTGGAATGGCTGCGTGGGGGGAGTCTGCATGAGGGGGCTGAGTGTGGGGGCTTTGCGTTTGCACTCCCCTGTAAAATATCCTGCATGCTCTCCTGGTTACATCTCTGTAAGTATCCAAGATAGAAACGAGATATCTGGAAAAATGTTTTACTTATTCAAGAGCTTTCCAGTGATGTATGACAGGAGGGGGTACCATACTGCTGTTTTGTGATGTCGCAGAACCTATATAAATAATCCAATATAATATTTTTACAAGGTTTCAAACATATTAATCTTTAAAGCCATGTGTGTTAAATTAAAGTATCACAGGCAGCATTGTGTGCTGTAATGTTTTGCATAGGCTGGCACCATTTGTTTGCTTAAAGGTTACACATCTTATGATATAAATACAGTTATGAAACTATAGCTTAACAGTCATGACTGTTTTTATTTATTTTTGTTTACCAGGGTATAACACTAATAAAACAATGGGCTATTACAAGCTTAGCTCTGGTATGACCAGCAAGCATTTATAGCTCCAAATGTTTCTACACTAGCCACCATGTTTTAATGTAATTCTTTTTTTTACCAGCAGCCACTTCTCACATACATCACCCCCTAGCATGATGCATTCCATTTTTGTATTATTAATATAAACATGAAAAATATCTCACATTTTTCATAACTATTTGCAAACATGCCTGAATAACTCCAGCTCTGTATATCCCATGCTGACCATTATGCATGGCTAACATTTAATGTCAGCTTAAAGCTGTCACCTTGCTGCCTCAGTTTTAGTTATGTATCTGCACCAGAACTTCAGAAATTTGACTATGAAAACACTGGCAAGTATACTTATTTCAGGAGTACAGAGAAGTCTGTAAAGGTGAGCATACTCTTACAGTATACACAGGAACTCTTCCCTCCTGACGATTGAAGACATATTAAAACAAATATAAAAACAAGCACAGTTACATCACAAATTAAAAGTGAGATAACATAATATGTAGTAACTGATTAATAACCCTGGAGAGTATATACATTTCAAACATCATTCAAAACAAGCTGCAAAATATTTTCAGCACATTTGAAATTGAGTTAAAAAGTAAGATATGCAGAACAACTGCTGTTCAAAAGGGATAACATTTAATTGTAGGATATCAGTGAAGTAAAAGAAGGTTAGGGAGTTAGGTGAGAGTGAGGAGATTAGTATGGGGAGAATCATTCACAGGGTAGTTACAGTGACAGACCCATGACTTGTTTAGGTGGTTTTTGATTACTGTTTTGAATTTTTGTGGATGACAGATATTTCTGATGTCTAGGGGAAGTTTACTCCAGAATGGGGAGTAGCTGTATAGATTTTGCCCTAATTTTGTTTTTGGCTTGTAGATTTGGAGAAGGTTTTGTTCACAGCTTCTTAGAGACCTACGGAGGGAGTAAAGGGAGATAACAGAGGTAATATTGGGACAGAAGGAGGGACATGAAAATAGAGTGTATTATTTAAGGTTGAGAAAGAAGCAGATAGTGAGGAGGTTCTAGCCAGTTTAATCATCTAAGAGCAAGGCAGCAATGCGAGTGGTAGGAATGATCTGCTGTGAATCTAGTAACTTTATTGTATATGGATTAAAGCTTTGTTAGGAAAATGGTTTGAAGGTTAGTAAGGATCTCTGAGCCATATAATAGAACATCAGTGAAACTCCAAGAAAAAATAGTCACTTATATGCATATGAATAAACTCTTTATATGAAAATGAATCATGATGCTTAATAGGACTTTGGGCAAATTATAGTATGGTACCTCTGGACTTAATCATAAAATATCACATGGACTCATATCATTTTGTTCTCTGCAGTGCTTTGCTCATTAGGTAGTAAGTTCACAGGTTAATGGGTTTGGGGAAATAAAAAAGCTCAAGGCTTATTGGCCTTCAAGAAATTTGATTGACTTGATCCCATGTTGGAACTTGTAGGTGTCAAAGTAGTCATCCAATTCCTTCTTGCCTTAACTGGGATGAGCTGAGTTTAACTTTGATATTTAGTATATGATGTGTTGATATTATGATGAATCACAGTATTGATATTGTTATTGAGGCTGAGTTTCATCTTGTGTTCATGTCACATGAGGTGTATTTTACAGCCATTAAATCATGTGACCCAAAAGAAAATTACATCACTGAAACAAATCTTTAGAAAAAGCACCATCTTGTGGTTCAAAGACTGAACTTCAACTAAATGAACAGTCAATTCATTCATAAAAGTACATGGCTACCATATAGTATGATAGATTTGTTTCAGTGATTCAATTTTCTTTTGGGTCACATGATTTAAAGGAGGGCTATTTAAACTGTGTTCTTAGCTTTGTTCTTGTTGTCTGAAGTTTATTTTAATAAATACGGACGAAAGAGCTTACATTTCAAATTTAGTGTCTGATTCTTGATTTACCCTTCTGCTTCTTCCTAGTACTTGTATTACCAGATCAATACATTGAAACATAGGTGGAAGAGGACCAGTCCTGAAGTGGACTGTGTATTGATCAGAGCAATTGACAATTCCACCAGCAAATCCCTGCTTTCTAGACCCAGCAAGAAATTAAGTACAAGGAATGTTCAAACTTGTGGGTTACAATGAATACAAATTGAGTAAAGCCAAAGCTCTTTATTAAATTTAAGAATTCCAATGCAAGCTCTAACATTTTATTGTCCATACGTGTACTAATATTCTCTAGTACTAACCACCTAGTGAAAGTATGAACTATATCAATAAGAGGGTCTAAGAACGATTGCAGAAAAGTTGTGAGGTAATCTGGTGGATGGTATACAAGAAGTAATCTGCAGTTCTCTCCTTCCCCAAGAATAAATTCAAAGGAGTTGGATTCTCCATCCTTAACCTTGGCCAACTCCATGCTAGATACTAAGTAATTAGGTGTGAAGCCAGAACCCAGACAAGGCCCTGCATTCTTATCCACTGTTATATCCATAATGAATGTCAGGTGATCCATACAGACTAAGTCAGATGTAATCCCCATCTTATTTTTGAGTGACCTGTCAGTACATAGCACAGCATCTGACAGATTGCTTAAGGGGGTCAGTTTCTACACACTTGCCAAAAATGTAAAAGCAGTACCTGAAGAAGTGGTATGAGGCAAAAAAGACTCTGATCTTCAAATAATTTCACCCTTGTATAACAGTCTCCATAGGACAACCACCTCCCTTTCCATCAGGAAAAATTAGACGATCCTCTTTCTAGCTCCAGCATTTTGAGTCCTCACTACTCAGAGCCCCCTAGACATAAAGAAATAAAGAACAAAATGGATAAACTCCAGTAGAAGGTCCCTAGAACAGGATAGCTGCAATCATTAGCCCAGCAGGCATAATCACAAATGATCAAGCCCAGGAATGCAATAATACAAGAGCTGTAGAATATTAATAGTACAAATGTATCAAGTAAATGCTTATGATGATAAGGCTACAAACAGCAAAAATAAATAAATAAATTAAAAAAATAAATATATATATATATATATATATATATATATGTGCATATCAACATATATATATATATATATATATATATATATATATATTATATATATATATATATATATATATATATATATATATATTTTATATATATATATATATATATATATATATGTATATATATATATATATATATATATATATACACATATATATTTTATTTATTTATTTTTTTTGCCTGGACAAAAATTGTATTTTGACTGTGATGACATGCAACCTAGTCATAAATATTCAACTATGTAACGTAAGTATTAGACAGATTAGCCAAGGCTACACTTTTTAGATGTAATCCACTGGAAACAAAGGTTGAGATGCACAATTAAATATAAGACAAACAGTACAGAATTAAATTTATAATAGGTCTGTGCAAAATCAACATTTAGCATTGTGTGCATAATTGTTTGAAGAAATTACAGTCTTTCAAGAGACTAAAGCACTTGGCATTTTTTAAAAGTCACTGTTTTCTTCATCTATTACACTGGTGCATTTTTTTTTTTGCCTTACTATGTGGCAACACTCTGGTCATTGACATTTCAGTTTATTGGCAGCAGTAATTGAAGCCTGATATCATATTTTACATGCTCCATCCAAGTTCCAGTAAAACTGATTCATCCAAGTTCCATTAAGGTTGCGGAAGAGGGTTAAGACAATGACCTGCAGGTTCAGAGTTTGATTCCCCTCAGCACTCATTTGTTTACTGTATGACCTTGAGCAAGTCACTTAGCCAGACAGTGCTGGGAGTACTTGGAAAATTGGGTTAGGCTCTTCAGTGGTCTCCTGCACTGCAGGCCTCGTAACTATGTTTGAATTTGACACATAAAAAAGAAAAAAAGCTACAAAATAAACCAAACAGTGACCAAGAATAGCCAAAGGACCTAACTAGCTCAGGCTATGATTCAAAGTATTACGTAATTTATGGGCAGAACAAAGAACTTCAAGTCAAAATCTTTACAAAGTTAGAGGCGAGCTTCATAGCAGCAGATATTCACCACATCCAGGATTTTAACTTAGCTCATCCTTCTTCAACAATAATCCCTATAAGTGGTTTTCACAATGTGTCTAGTATAATTATCAAAACACCCTATGCAGAATATAAGAGACCCTGAGCTTCCAACTCAGTTCTAGAGCTATTTTAATGAAGATCCATTTAAATTCATGTTCATGTAACTATGATATGCTGCATATAAAAGTCAGGAATGAAACAAACTGTACGGGTTCAGGAAAAAATAAAAGATCTGTGCTCGCATATAAAGCATAAGATACAGTGTATATTACTGGCTTTTATACAATTTGCTCAAGACTGCTAAGATTTATGAAGTCTAGCAGTTTTTTTTTTTCAGTTATTGATTAAGGCATATTTCTCCAATTCAGTGAAGCGAGAATTTAAATCACTGAGTAGAAATATACATTAACTTACAGAACAGCCTCCTAGAAAGCTTTACAAATTCACTTCTAATTTGCCTAACAGAGCTCATCACTACCTTACACTAAAAAATAAACTGAATGGTCTTCCCAAACAATTTTAAATTCCTTAAGCTATGCCTTGTTCATTCCATACTTTATTACCCAGATGAATGCCTTTCTCTACCCTCGCTCCTGCTGTGATATAACCCTAGAAGATCTCCCTGCTCTAAAGATAAATTCCTGGCTGAACAATTTAAATCCTAGAACTCATCAGGAGATGCTCTTTTCCTCAATGCCATCACCAAGATATGTAATACCACACTCATCCTATTTATGGAAATGATAAAGTCATCTTTAAGAAAAAGCTCCATGCTCACTTCCTAATTGCTAGATTGTGTCAGTGCTCTATCCCAAATGGCTGATTAACCAGTCTTCTATTTATACTTACTGCTTACATATTCATCTCTCCTTATCATTACTTGTGACTACTCTGCTCTGCTCTAATTACATCTTTCCCTGTTTATCTACCATTCAAGTTCACTTCCTCCACAAATGCCATTACCTCCATATACTCTCCCAATGATCAACACACTACTACTTTGGAAACATCAAATATTGAAAATTACTTTAATATTTGCTGACTGATTTATATTGTAATATTTTAACATTGTAAGATGTGTTTATTGCATAATATGCATTTATTTGTGTATGTATGTATGTATATATGTATGCATGTATGTAACTATAAAATGTTTTATTTGGCACATCTTTTACCTAATTATCATGCTGGCTCAACAATATACTTATAAATATATATATTTTTTCTTTTTGTTATGAAGCTTTTCTCCCCAGGCCTCTGCTAAAAAGGGGTCTTGCATGGTCCAATTGTAAAACCCAGTAAACAAATTCAATAAATAAATGAATAAATAAGTACATTAATAAATACAATTATTTTTTTAACTTAGAGAGTTATAAATTTTGAAAGAAGTGGTCATGTTTTTGTTTATTCAACTTAAGAGCCACTGGTTCTAAATGCACACCAGGGAAAAGGTGGAAAGGGTGAAAATATCAAAAACAATCACAGAGCAGACTCACCTGTCAGTGCTCAGAATTAATACTTGGCAAACAAGAGTGACACAGGAGAAGCCCACTTATGTGCCAATTGGATAACACTTTCAGCACTATCTACTGGACAGTTCTTTGGGCTGTACTCCTCAGCACTGTGGACCTATATTACTTGGTTCCCAAACTGAGACCTGGTAGTATATGTGACATCAGTGACCAGCCAAAACCCATCACAGCTGACTAACAGCCATCTATCACTTTTATCATGGAGTATCCACAAAAGTTTCCAGATGGAGTCCATCTGAAATAACACCAAAGCTGTTGTGCCAGGTTTATTCAGGTCTGATGACCTTTTAATATCAGTCCATTCATGGCTTTCCTGGCATCCTTGCATTTGCTAGCATCATTTTTTGTAGTGGATGTTTTCAAACAGCTTTCTCTGAGTCATAAATAATTGTATTTATGTATTAATGTATGTGTGTGTTTGATCGTTACCATTTATTTACTGGGAATTTGAAATGACAGTGCTTCACTTGTCATTTATTTTACTTTATTTATGTATTTGACTTTTTTTCCAGGGTAGAGCACTGATCAATTCTGACAAATTTCAGTCTCAGCCTAGGTACAAAAATTGGCCAGGCATACAATAAAGACAATAAAAGTGGCAGGAAACAGTACAGTTGTAGCATAGTGCTTAGAATGCAGAGTAAATCCAGTGCATTAAAGTAAGCTACATTTTTCAGTGTGGGAATTCAACACAATGTTAAAGTACTCACTACTTTTGAATACTCATTTTCAACAGTTTTGTTCACTAGAATGCTTGAGCACAGACAATGCTCATGCAATATACTTCCTAAAACATGTCTTTCACCAGCTCAGTCCCCTTTGCTTAGCAACCTTTTAACAATTTCTTGAGCACTTGGTTAAAGACATTTATCAGCACTTGTCATCGGCTCCATATTGAAATGCTGGCATTCAGAATGCTGAGTGCCACCTTGTGAAAAAAAAAAGAAAATGCAGGAGAAGTGTGAATCTCAAACATCTCTTTTCTCCTTAAAACGTCTTTTTTTTTTGCAGGGTGGGCAAATTCCACTGCAGAGGGGGCATGCCCCCCCCCCCCTCCAGGACTTCTACATTCTAAATCTGAGATAGCTGTATCTTAGAGAAAAGCACATGTTCTGAGAAATGGTCATCTCAGACTTAATATATATAAGTCCATTTTTTTCATCCATTCAGTCTCCATGTTTTGGGATTAGCACCAGTGGGTCTCAACATTTCAAATGGTTGCCAGTCTTATTATACTGATATTTTTTCCTGCAGTTCTTAAAACTTTGTTTAAATAATTATTTCACCTACTTATGTTTTAAATGTTCAGCTTCTGTTTCTAGCTGGCTGCTTCGGGTATAACAGAAAGAATTTTAATGACTATGTCCAGATTAGCTTAAGATGCAATAATTGAAATTTGCATTTCACTCTGAACTTGGTGAATGTAGTTCAGTCAAAGCAAAACTCCAGTGCTTGATATTACATTTCACAAGGCTTCTTTGAAATACACCATTAAGTCAGCACTCAGGATCTCATTCAATGGTGCATCTCATGAAGGGTTACTCCCCCACCCCCACCCCCATTTCCATCTCATGAAAGGTTACTCCCCCACCCCCATTTCAACATGGACTCAGAAATTCACTTTTTATAGATTCACAATAATTCAGAAAGAGTTTGGTTATATTGCTTATATTTTAACAGCATAAGACTGATTTCTTGCTTAATTCTCCACTATTGTGAGATTTTAAAGGCCTTTGATGAGGAGGTATCTCAAATCAATATGCGCAGTTAATATCTTTGCAACCTTTACGAATACTTTTGGAAATGCCATCAAGA
This sequence comes from Protopterus annectens, assembly GCF_019279795.1. Taxonomy (NCBI): domain Eukaryota; kingdom Metazoa; phylum Chordata; order Ceratodontiformes; family Protopteridae; genus Protopterus; species Protopterus annectens. Next base: position 1,809,061,996 of record NC_056739.1, on the reverse strand, counting down.
CAGCTACTTTATATTAAATGAAAGTTAAACATTACCAAGAGTCAGTGCAAATAAAATGTATCAGGTTGTTTCATGCAACGTAACAGAAAAGTCATGATGTTTCACATAATTCATAGTCTCTACAGTCCAAGCTTATTGAACATATTCAATTTCTCATTTAACAGCATGCATTTAGAAGAACACGGACACAATGCAGTTAGTACTTCACTCATCAACTCTGTTAAATGCCATTTTCCTTTTACCAAACCAGAATCATTACTTTCTTCATTATAAGCAGACCGATCCAAGATACAATATTGTTCCTCATTTAGTTCTTTCTGGATATCTTCTCCAGGACATGTGAGGTATCAATCCTTCAGTCTCTGTTTCCATTCGGGGTTGGCATAGTCTGTCCTTTTCTGAGTCTGTATTAGTTTCAGATGCATGCAACAACTGGAATGGCTGCAGAGATAGCTTACTTAAAGGATACAAGGCATAAACAATAAGTCCTGCATGGACTTACTCAAAGCCCTGCCATTATACTCAGTATCCTACAGACTGCTAAGAAGTGACCTGTGTCTGGCATACAAGGCATGCTCTGACCCATTACTGATAGATTTACTGGACATTAGCAAGTCAAATTGCATCAGAAATACTCAGTTTAGGGATGTAAACCTCCTCTGCAAATCAACAGAACACTTTGGAGGGACAAGTATATGTAGAAGAGGACACCTGTTCTCTGGAACAGACTCCCCATCCACATAAAACAAAGTTCAGCCCTGTCCATGTGCAAGTACAATTTAGATCTATGGATGGGAAACAGAAAATTTACCCAGGACTGTCCCTTGTACTACTAATAGACAGAGGCAAGGGTGCTGGAACCATGGGGCAAAGGGGAAGGAGAATCCCCCACACTTTTACAGCTGTAAGACCATGGCAATTGCCTAGAAGCACTCCAAAACTCCATGGTGGCAGCAGAGGACCCATGTGCATGCCAATGCAGATTTAAACAGCACATGTAATTTAAACTATAGTGTTCCATTGAGCAAGTATTTCAAGTTTTAAGAAGAGTTATGCTGCCTCCTGAGTATTTTTGCTGATCTGCCAGTGTCATGCTTCCAGGTATGGAGAGTTTTGTTGTTGCCAAGTATTCTTTGCTTTCTTATATTGCTGAAATCATCATAGTTGTTGTTGACCTTTTCAGGTGCAGCTTTTAAGGAGAGGAGTTTGGTTCTGCTTCTAAATGTATGTGGGTTTGGTTCTGCTCCCGTGTGTGTTTGTTTCTGCTCATTTGTGTGGGTGTGTTTGTTTCTGTTCCCAAGTGTGCATGTTGTGTTCTACTCCCAAGTGTGTGTGTGTGTTTGGTCCTGCTCTTTGTGTATGTGTGTTTGGTTCTGCTCTTTGTGTGTGTGTGTAATGTTGGGTATACCGGGTGGTTAGTGTTATTCAGGCTCAAACCCTGTACCTTAGGTACAAGAGATAAGAGCCTGAATTCTCTGCTCATACCACCACTTGAGGAGTTGACTCCATAGCTCTCAACTGTCCAGATTTTTGCAGAATATTTGGTTTATACTTTTGGTATGTTACTCTTAAAATTTGTGTTTTTTTGGCAAATCAGTGAGAACTGAATTCACTAAATAATGACAGCCCTTTAAGTTTCAGTCTTCCTATCTTTCAGGAAACACATGGTAGCACAAAACACTTTAACAACTTTCAAAGATTATACAAGCAATGTTTAAAATCTATCCCTAGCTTTGGGCCTTTGCCCTCCCGCCAGATAACTTTTGGCTTTTTCCAGATTTCTTGTGCTGCAAAGTTGAGAGATTCAGTTGACTGGAGTGGATTTTGCAAGGCGCTGAGAGCTTCAGGGGAAGAGAAGTTTAGTGCTGCTTATACAAAGTGCACATGCATTGTTAGTAGCACAACAGGTAGTATGCTGCCTTTTGATACAGAAGGCTGTGGGTTCTACTCCCACAGTCTGCAGATAGATCACTGATACTATACTGTGCTGTACTTTAAAGGGATTGGATGTTGCAGTCCTGTGACTGTCCTCCTTTGGAGGAGTTACCTAGTAACTATAAACCTGTTATCAGTTTGTCATCCATTCCCTATTGCTACCTTATCATTTTTTAAAGTAACGTAGGCAATTTATTCTTCAAGGGCAACAGGCACTTTATTTGTAGATGAAACAATGAAATATAAAGTTGTTTGCTAGCAGCAACCTCTTCATTAGTTACAGGTCCCTTTAATGTGGAATTATTTAGATGACTTTTACTTCTGCAGAGATTTTTCATATTTACTGATACTGATGGATTGTAATGACAGACGTTTGAGTGGCCTTTTATGGTTGAAATTTTCTGAAATGGGTAGTGTTGTCATTGGTTCATACATTTTGTTTCCTTGCTTACTAGAAGACTGTTCAAAATTACAAATTTAAAGCACATTCTAACATGTGGTGCTGTATTATACAAGAAATATAATTTAATACAATCAGGAAGGTGAATCAATGAACGCATACATGTATGCATGGCCCTAAAAATGTGTAAGGAGCCTATAGTTTTAAAACAGCCAAGAGGTAAACTTAGTCCTGCACTGGCCAGATACAAAATGAATGTGGGTTTTCCTGCCATTTCAATGAATGTGAGTTTCAGGGGCAGAGAAGTGTACTGCTCATGCTAAGTCTGTTTTCATTGTGAGACTGTATTGTTTGTTTAGCAAATGGCTCAGTGTTTGTGCCATTTTATTTCAACTTCTGTAATCATTGTAGAAGTAAATAAGAAAACAGTATGCACACTGACAGGTTTGAACAGTATTTATGGCAACTTAAGAAAAATAGCCAAGTAATGGAACACTGGAGTGACTGGGGAGGGGACTGGTGCTGGAGCGATGATGATCGGGTAAGAGTAAGTGTTAAGTAAGGGGGCTGATTTAGTGTATATGTTGGATTCAATAAAGCTTACACAATGCACTAAAACCATGTGTGTGTTGCACCACAACGTATGCATGTAGTACCGCATAAGCAGCTGAATTGTATGCTAATCAACCAATCCAAGATGGAGGAGCTATTCAACAAACTATAAAGCAATCATGTAGACTAAGTGCAGGTTGTGTCAGTGAATTCCAAAACATTTTGGAATACAGCCACGTAAACTACTCTACATTGAAACAATGTTAGGGGCTGCTGTTGCTCTTATACATGTGTCTGTGCAACAAACCCAAGCCTATACTGCTGCTAATAGACCTCAGCCAAGAAGGACAAGGGTGTTTAGACCCCATTTAAAATGTCATGGTCTGCATGATGTGGAAATCATAGACTGATACAGGGTGGGTACAGACACACTACAGGAACTCTGCAACCCCTGTTGTCCTCAACTGAGAGCAAGAGCAAACTGAGTGGAACCAATACCTGTGGAGACTAAGGTATGTGCAACACTTAGAATATTAGCTGCAGGAACCTTCCAGAGACCAACAGGGGATATACTGAGGGTGTCACAGGCATCAGCATCCAGGATCCTACATCAATTTTTGAATGCTATACTACAACATGCCTGTGGCTACATACATTTTCCCCATACACCTAAGGACAGAGCTACAACTATGCATGATTTCTACCCTGTAGCACACTTTCCTGAAGTCTTGGCTGCCATAAACTGCATGCATATTGAAATCAAAGCACCACCTGGGGAACAGGGAGGGGTGTACATAAACATAAGAGGATTCCACTCCATTAACTGCCGGTTCATGTGCAATGCTAAGGAAATCATCCTGAATGTGTGCGCTGGCAACCCAGGCAGTTACCATGTCTCCCATATCTGGCACAACTCTCAACTGTATCAGATGTTTTCTAGGGGGGATATCCCACAAGGTCATTTACTGGGTGATGTAGGGTATGCACTTGAGCTATGGCTGATGACACCCATCAGAAATGCACACACACACACACACACACACACACACACACACACACACACACACACACACACACACACACACACACACACACACACGCGCGCGCTATAATGAGGTACATGCTCAAACAAGAAATATTGTAGAGCATTTGTTTGGGCTGCTGAAGTCATGGTTCCAGTGCCAAGATATATCAGGGGGACCCCTGCAGTACATTCCTTGTACTTGTGCAGAAAGTTTCACTCTCTGTGCTATCTTTCACAATATTCTAAGAAAACAGCTTCATCAGCAACACCAAAGAGAAGGGACACAAATCCCACTACCACTGGCAAGGTCGCCACAACACAGGTGAGGAGTCACAGGGGGAGCCTCCAGCTGCTGTGGATGTAGATAGATGTAGGCGTGCATGATATGCCCTTGTCCTGGCCAAGAGGCAATGGATAGCACAACACATGCTGACCACCTAAGGGTGTAAAATAGTTATTCTATGCACATACATACAGTAAAGTTTATGCCAGGCAATAGTAACAACCTTTACTTGCCTGTGTAATGGCTGTGTGCTGCTAGCATTGCACTGAGTAAGCCCCAAATTAAAATACTTGTACCTGATGGACTATCATGGTAAGTGTTGAAACTGGAATAGGAAAATAAATGACTAAGAACCCAAATTATGCCATATCCTTGTATACTGTTACTTGCTAATGTAACTAAGTAGAAGGTGGGTGATGTTACAGCAATGACATCAATATGTGACAGCACTGTTTTATGTCAATATACATGCTCTCTATCAAGTAAAAGCCTCATGCGTCAAATCTAGATCCCTCAGAACCACAAGGGCGGGAGACTTAAACCTTGACACGGTTATAAATAGAACGTGCTGGAGGGATAGATTCATCACCCAGAGACTCCCTATGCTGTGGAACAAAATCCCGGTACATGTGAGGCAGAGCACCTCGCTGGCCTTGTTCAAGAGGAATCTTGACCAATGGATGGAGGGATTACTTCAGTGTCACTGCTTGACAGAGGCACAGAAAAAGCCACATAACTATGAGCTAGGCTTATAAATGCCCTTGGGCAGATAGCCTAGTATGAACCTATGAACCTATGAACCTATGAACCTAAGATTCAAACATTACAAAAACCTGTAAGAAACCAGTACAATTTTAAAAAGAGAATCACAAACACATATATACTAAGCAATCAGTTGGCTATCCACTCTGTGCTTCAGACAAAATACTAATATATCCCTGAATCCAAAAGAGAGAAAATCGAGGATATGTCACAGTTATCATCATTTGCACAGGGTGTTGTTTGGTGGGTGGTGGGCAGGAGGCCAAGGCTGACACAAGAGGTAGTGAGTGCATGTGAGTAAGAAAGACAGGCAGGCAGAAATTTGGATAAAGTATCAAATGGCCACTGAGACAGAATGAGCTGTAAGTCTCATGAATGACCCATGTAACTGTTACGTGTGTGTGTCTGGGCAGTCAAATTGAAACATGTGTGTGAGTGTCTGCAAGAACACAGCCAAGCTCTGTGTTAGCTCTATATCCTGGGATGCTGGACTTGCATGAGACATGCATGGTAGAGGTAACAGTTCATCATCGTCACCCCAACCATGTGAATTGGCTCTGCCAGGAGTTGCACTGGTACGTCCATGCCCATGGTCAGATGTACTACTGTTACTTGAGCATGACTGATGTCTGCTGGACAAGCCCTCTCACAAATACAACCAGGACCGTGACCCCATGGTCTACCACATCTGGGTGTGGGCACCTCAATTACTGATGGAGCAGTGGAAGTAGTGCCACTACAGGACCGTAATCAAGCACGGCCATGTTGGCTAACATCAGATGCTGCTGCTGACCTATGTCCATATGGATGCTGTCCTCTTTCCAGCAGACATTCCTCACAGACACTGCCCATTCTATCATGTCATTCATCTGATCCATTGAATCAGCCACATGGTGGAGACATTCACAAATGTCAGCCTAAGCCACATCTACAACCCTAAGCATTTCCTCAGAGTCCGTAGTGGACTGTGTTTGCTCTTTCATGATGGCCCTAAACATAAGTTGAGTGGCACATAAAGACACAGCAGGATCAGATGGAGGGTGGACAGCAGGCCTCCTCCAAGCACCCCTAAAACTCTTCTGCATGGCACCTCACCCTTACTTTGGCTACAGCCAGATTCAACCCACGATGTAGCCATAATAACCACACTATCCTGATCAAGTGTCTTGGCCTCCACCTGTCCAATATCAGAGGCCCCCCCCCCCAACTGTGGCCAGCATCATCATCAGAGTCTGCTGATAATCTGACAGGAAGTGGTAAGAATCCAACACTTCCACTGTCAGGATCACTGTGATAATAAGCAACAAACACAGGAATAAAATGAATACCTGCACTAAATATTTAAAACAATTTATATGACAATAAACTAACACTGATCATACTATCACAGATAGTATAGCAATACACACAACACTAATTACACCCACCTCAAACATACAGATAAATGCATATATCTGACAATTTTTCATCAATAATCATAGAAAATGTTTGGATTACTATGTGCAGATGACTCCACACTTGGTATGGAGAATGGTCCTGGAAGAAAATGAACCAAAGTAAGGATGCAATCATTACAACTGACAATTGCAATAACACAGGAGGATGGTAAATACACAATTTTTGCATATATGTCTGTTAACAATAATTTTAAATGAAACTTGGCTGGCACGTCCACCCAAAGTCCATGTGTAATGAACAAAAGTGTGTTGTTAACTCTCTTAATTTATCAATATGCTCATCCAAAAAAAAAAAAAAAAAAAAAACAACATGAAGTATTAGTTAAATTTTTCTAATGAAATCTTGCAACATGACATATCTAAGCTTACCTGGAATATCCTCCTAGCACATACTTGTCTTCCCCAGAAACATCAGCACCAACATTAATCAGATGTAGGTGTGCTGCTTCCACTGATCCCTCTGGATTTCTGACATTAAACAGGAACTCTTCATCTGGTGTCAGTGGTGGGTCTGTAGCAGCCCCCCTCCCCCATGTAGCCAGCTGTTCATGGGTAACTGCAGCTGCTGTCCTCCTAGCTGATGAAATCATATCAGTGGCCCTATGACGCACCTGATTATACATCCTGGTGCCCCCTCCCAACAGAATTCACATCATTAACTATCTGATTCCAAATATGCATTCTGTCTGCCATATCCCCATGTTCTGTCTCAAGCAGAAAGGTGCCATGGCGCTGAATGCCTGCACTATGACATAATTTTCAGAGTCACCGAAAGGGAGTTTACATGGATTTATACACTTGGGTGCCATAATCCTATGGTACATAAAACATAGAAGGATACAGAACATAAATATCACATAATTAAATTCCTACTCATATGCACACACACACACACACACACACACACACACACACAAACACAAATATATATATATATATATATATATATATATATATATATTTTTTTTTTTTTAATTAAGCACAGGAGGCGATTTATATTTCAGGTATTAAAACTGAAGATTATGTGGTTGTGTCAGACCACACTCACACACAACCCAATGTTCAGTCAAAAAAAGGAATACCACTTAACTAATATATTGTTTAGCACTGAAATAACAGGATGACTACACAATTTCAAGAGCAAACCTCTTTAAGTGCAACACACGAATGGTACTTGGCTCCCCAACCGCCAACACATAGACAAACAAAACATTTGGACAAACCAAGGAATATAACATCATTCAATTGTTATATATGCTTTAAACACAATTATTACTGATTTGTATACATTTTCAACATAAAAGTCAATTTTATATGGTTGCTAGTCACCTCTCACTGTGCCCAGCACTCCCCTGGAAGTGTCTATGGGCCATCTTAGAAGCATAATATCCCTGTGTCATTGGTAGTACAGTAGATTACATTTCCCTGAAATAACATAAACAAAATTATAAGATAACCAGTGTTAACAATAATACTTCTGATGAAAGTTAATAGGCTGTCTATATAAGAAAGAAAATGCCTGTCCAAAATGCACATGCCAGCAGTGAACTATAAGAAGTGCATACAGATAAAAGTTCCATTTTCTAATGCATGTGTAAAGAAATTAGACACTGTCATATGTGCTAGCATGTCTGGTTGATGTTTTCTACATTGTTTTAGATTAACTTGTATATTATATGCCAGCATGACTTGCTATGATATTGTAAATAAGTTCTTACATGTTGATTAATACTCTGTTTGTACAGGATGTTTTAAAAAATTGAGCAGTGTTCTTTTACATGTCTAACTGTGCATGTTTGTACAGGAGATTCTAAATGCAAACTGTCTCAGAGTCAGTTGATCTACAGATGATGTCATCGGGATGAGTTCAGATGCTCTGTGTAGATTTTCAAAGAGTGAAATGAAAATAAGAACTGGAACAGTTGAGACAGTTCACTAGCTTATAAAAGAGCCTGCTGAAGACAGTCTAAACAGTTGCTGTGTTGAGTTGTTGAGTTCAGATGAGTTGAGTTCTCAGTTGAGTTCACAGTTGTACTGAGCAGTGGTTACCCAAAGGACTCACCAAGAACTGTAAGCCTGCCTTTGCTCTGTTGTAATATTTATTTTAAATCAGGGACAGTGTTCTTCAGTTAGAAAGGAAATTATAGCTAATTATTCAGAGTTTTACTAAATGTTGAATTTCTATCCTTCAGTATTAATCTCCTTTTCCTGGTGATTGAATTCTGTTTATTTATTGAAATTACCAGTTTGCATTTTTAATCATTTTGCTCATTATTAAATATTTTTATCATCTTACATTGTGGCTAGTCAATTAGTGTATTCTTAATTTAGAGTGCTTATACCTTCTTTGATAATTCCTGCGCCACTCCGAGAGCCTGGCTGCTTTAAGTCATTTGCTATCATTTGTTTAGATATCTAATTTTAATAAATGGACACCCCTTTGAAAGGCCATGTAAATTCTCTGACTGATGGTAGCATTTTACCTTATCATTTGGGAGAAGGGACACAGCTGGAAATCTGTGTCAAGTTTTCCTAGAAGTGTTTGCATGTGTAATATTCAATTTATTTAAATGTGAGTATATCAGAAGTCTTAAACTTGGACACATTGCTCTGGAGTGTGTAATAAAGAGTATGTTTAGGGGTAGACAGAAGTATACTGTCCACCCCCAGGTTATAGAGCATGTTCCAGTTGTGCTCTTAGGGGAAATTGTGAAATATTACTCCTGTTTAATGGACAGTCTCACACTGGAGTCAGTAGTGAGGATTGAAGTTCTTTAGTTGCTGACCCACAATAGTAGGGGACATCACATAGTGGCAGAAGTGCAGTTTGAAGTTCCTTAGTTGCTGATCCAGGATAGTAGGGGAAGTCTCATATTGGTGACAGTTCAGTGGGATTTTAAACAGATATCAGATATTGGTGACAGCTTAGTGGGATTTTAAGTTGGACTTCAGTAGTGTGTGGGTAGTTGTCATTGAGGTGTGCACCCTCAATATCCACAAGGTAAACATACAGAATTTCAGTCCACCACAGTTTTATTTATTTTTAGTTAGATAATCAGGGACAGCAGGCAAAAATGTCAACAGGAGACTATAGCAAATTGACAAAGAATCAGTTCGCCAAGGAGTGTGAATCTAGATGACTGGTGCATGCCAAAATGACTAAGGAAGCAATTATTTCAGCATTAGTTGCAGCTTCAGCTCGGACCAGCAATTTGGAGGATATCCAGTTTGGTATTGGGGATGCACAGCTTGCTGAGACAGGGCAGTCCACCTTTTCTTTGGAGGCTCTGAGAATCCATGTGGAGTTAGAGAGACTTTGCCTGGAGGCTGGGGAGAAGCAGCATCAATATGAACGGGTTGCACAAATGGAGTTTGACTTATGGATAGGCAGAAACTCCATTAAGGCTGAGTCTGAGATGGGCTTGTTTGCCAGACACATGCCACAACTGAGCAGTCTGTATGAGACTAAGTAGAGGGACAGAGCTTTTAGCCTACCTGTATAGGATAGGTATTTGAGACCCTGGATTTTCCTGGTCAGGAACCTCTGTGGTCTCTCCAACTGTTGCAAGTGCTTGGCAAGGTACATGCTGAAGGGGGAATTGTACTCGATAATGGGTCTGATAAGGGAGGAGTACAGGGATGTTATGACCTTCTTGTTCCTGGATGAAATATTCTTACTTATGAGGTGGGCCATATGGAAAGTCTTCCATACAATGGCGGCAACATGGTGGTCAAAAATCAGGTTGCTATCAACCTGGGTGCCCAAGTCCCTCACGACTGACTGACTGCATGCTTAGTACATTTGGAGGTTGCCAATGTCCTTGTTTGTAATATCCATGATAATGCATTCCATGGCCTTGCAGATCAGGCTAGTTAGGCTGATGGGCCTATAATTGCCTGCACTGGTGGATGCTCCACTTTGTGCAGAGGGATGACAGTGGCTGTCCTCCATTCTGCTGGGAGAAAGATGGTGCACAGGCTTTGGTTGAATTGAGTGCCTAGTGGTGCTGAGAGCTCTTGCCTGAGTTCATGTAGGACACAGCCAGTCCTGAGGTACTTTTTCTGTGGGCATAGCCAGGGATGATGTCAGGTTCCAATGGAGGCTGGATTTTTTGCCTTTGAGAGTGCATTAATAACCTGCTCCCTGGTGATGAGATGAGGGGGGAAGGTGCTTGGGATATCCTGGTTTACTGATGGGGGGACAGGGGGTAAAGTTTCACTGAACTTGTCTGCCAGCAGGTTGGCTATATCTATGGCATTTGTGTGTGGTATTCTTGACCATCACTTCAGAGCATACTTGGGAGTTACCTTTGAATCTGCAGACATATGTAAAGAAGGCCTTGTGATTGTCCTTAGTGGATATGGCCAATTTGGACTGGAAGTTAGACTTAGAGGATTTCACCAGTGAACTTATTTGCTTGTTCAGACAAAGGAGAGATTGCTGCCAGTTTGGTATCTGCTCCTTCTTGGTCCTGGACAGCAATTTAATTCCTTTTATTATAGAGACTGTTTATTGCTGCTGTCCACCAGACAGGTTTATTCTTCCTTGAGGAAGATGATTTGGTCCTGTCAGGTATTGCTGAGTCCATGCAGCTATATAGGTACTCATATAGTTTTTTGGTGTAGGCTTGGACATTAGTGCTTAATTCACTGAAGGGATGGTGGCTATGAAGCTGCTTATACCTGCTCTCATGACGTTGTAGTTTGCTTTAGAAAAGATTTTATGTTCAACCCTGGCAAGGTGGGGTCAGGGGAGATGGTGACTTCAAGAGTGGCTGCTTTATGGTCGGATCTTAACAAGGAGGATGACACTGTAGGGGTGCTAAAGTGGCTATTCATGTTGGCTAGTACCAGGTCCAGGATATTTTCACCTCTTGTGGGGGTGTCGACCAGCTGATCCACTGCATTGGCATTGACAAAGTCGAGGAATCTCTGAGCATTCATGTTTGAGCTAGAATAGGTCTTCCACTCTATTGCTGGGTGCCAAATGTCCATCAAGGCAAGGTCAGAAACAAAGGGTGAGGGAGCCAGCAAGTGGGGATGACAAACTGCCAGTGGTAAGTTGCTTGGAATCAACATTAGTGCCAAACTATCACCAACATTTCTATCTTATCTTAATAGGTGGTAAACAGGTCACTGTTAAGAAAGACACAGTTTCTGATATAACCATTGTGAGGCCTGCAATGGTTAGAGAACAGCAGTACTTTCTTGGACAATCCACTCCAGTCAGAGCTTTGTGTGGAACCCCATTCCAAATACCTTTGGTTAGGGTTCATCTTGACTAGGAGGATGGAAGAGGAAGCAAGCAGGCAGGTGTGTTTGAGGATATTCCTGCAGATGTACTGATATGGATTGACTTTGATGATGCAGTACCTTGTGTGCATGCAGTGACATGCAGTCAGGCTTGGAGACAGGCATGTAGGTCCAGTAGCCTGGGGGACACCCAGACAGATCTCATACCTGAAGCTGGGACTGGTGTGGTGGCTGTTTCAGAGAAGGAGTTATCCTATAGCAGTAAGTCTAAAAGTGATCCACAGCTGCTGGTATGCACTGATGTTCCCTTGGACATAGTGACTGCAAGGACAGAGGTGAGTGGTAGTACCCAGATTGACAGTGAGGCACAGCTGTCAGAAGTTACTAGGCTTCCTGTGGAAGGGGAGTTGGGGAAAGTCACAAGAGTAGAGTTGATACAGGCTCAATTTATGGACGCAACATTACAAGGCTTGAGGGAAGTGGCTAAGGAGGCACCTGAGGCTCAAGGAAGAGGGTAGTCTGTACACCGGAACAAAGGTTTGTTGTATAGAGCGTAGACTCCTGAAGTTGAGCTAGAAGGTGAGATAATACAGCAGTTGGTAGCGCCTAGAGCTTACTGTCTGCCACTTTTATCCATAGCACATGACATCCCTTTTTCAGGTCATATGGAGGTAAAATATACTAAGAGATCTATTATGCATATGTTTTATTGGCCTGAGATTGCAAATGATGTGGTAGGACATTGTAGGACTTCCAAACAGTTCCAAAAAGTTGACAAAGCAGAGGACAAGGTTAAGGCTCCATTAATGCCTTGCCTGTTATTGAGCCATTTCAGAGGGTGGTCTAGGATATTGTGGGACCCTTGAGTACTCCTAGTTCTACAGGGAAGTAATGTATCCTGGTGGTAGTGGATTATGCTACCAGATAACCTGTAGTGGTAGCTCTGTCATCTATTAAAGCAGAGAAGGTGGCAAATGCTTTGCTAGAACTTTTCATCAGAGTAGGTTTTCAAAAGGAGATACTGACTGACTGAGGTGCCAACTTCATATCAGACTTGATGACATGTTTGTAGAAGCTTTGTGGGGTGAAACATCTAAATACCACACCCTACCATCCCCAGACTAATGGTCTTGTGGAGAGTTAAACTCTACATTAAAGACTATGCTCCAGGCTTTTGCAGACCAGTTTAAAAGGGCAAGGTTAACCATTAAACACAGTAACCATCAGGTTGGTATGGCAGAAGTCAGTTACTTAGGACAGAGTGGGGAGTGGTTAGATTAGGCCAGAACCTGTCAAAATGGGTTATTCAAGCATGGCCATTTCCTGTTACTAAAAAGCAAGTGAGAACATTTCTAGGGACAGCGGGGTACTACAGAACATCTGTGCCCAATTATAGTACAATAGCTACACCCTTTACTGACATAATTAGGAAAAGTAAACCAGATAAAGTAGTGTGGACCACAGATTGTGAGCAGGCATTCCAAAAACATAAAGAGATTTTGGGAGGACCCCCTATGTTAGCCAGCTAGGATTAAAGCAAATAATTTGTTGCGCAAGTAGTTGCTTCAAATTATGGCATGGGGGCTGTACTCAGCCAAGTCTCCTCAGAAGGAGAAGAGCACCCAGTGTTATATCTTAGCCATAGACTTCAACCTAGGGAAGAATGTTCTACAGCTGTGGAGAAAGAATGTCTAGTCATAGTATGGGTATTGCAGAAGCTGCAGCTCTGTCTTTATGGAAGAAAATTCACTGTACTCACAGATCATAACAGTTTAATGTGGCTAAATAGGGTCAGCAAGCAAAATGCCAAGTTACAGAGGTAGAGTCTAGGGTTGTAAGCATATGACATGGCAATGCAACAGCACAGTGGTGTTGATAATGCCAATGCAGACAGATTGTCAAGGAGAGGAGTGGGTTGATATATTCCCAGACATAATAATAACAAATAAAGTCACCATGGACCATTAAACTGCTTTTTACTATCACAGTGTCGTTTATCATCTCTTTATATTGAAGCTTGTGACTTTGCATTCGTATCTGGACTGCTCTTGGACTGAGTATTTGAACTGGGTTTGTCTCTACCATTTGACCCAGCGCATGGTGACTTTATTTGTTATTATTATTTGCTATTTGACCATCGCTATTGCTGGGTCTTGCCTCAGTTGTCTTGGTGTGTGCCTTGTTTTTTACATATTCCCCGACATACCCATTTTTCTCAAGCATCATTTTCAAGGGTTACTTGAAAATCATGCTTGAATCATGGGGGTGAAGAAATTAGACCCTGCCATCTGTGCTGGCATGTCTGGCTGCAGTTTTGTACATTGTTTTAGATTAATCTGTATATTATATGCTAGCATGACTAGCTATCATATTGTAAATAAGTTCTTGCATTTTGATTAATACTCTGCTTGTACAGGATGTTTTAAAAATTGAGCAGTATTCTTTTGCAAGTCTAACTGTGCGTATTTGTACAAGAGATTCTAAATGCAATCTGTCTCAGAGTCAGCTGATCTACAGCTGATGCCATAAGAATGTGTTCAGATGCTCTGTGTTTACTGTCAGAGACTGAAAGTCAGGAAGGGACTTTAAAAGGACAGCTGTTATTGATTTTCAAAGAGTGAAATGAAAATAAGAACTGGATCCGTTGAGACAGCTAACCTAGCTTATAAAAGAACCTGCTGAAGACAGTTTAAACAGTTGTTGTGTTGAGTTGTAGAGTTCAATTGAGTTGAGTTCTCAATTGAGTTCACAGTTATACTTAGCAGTGGATACCCAAAGGACCTACCAAGAGCTGTATGCCTGCCTTTGCTCTGTTGTAATATTTAGTTTAGATCAAGAACAATGTTCTTCAGCTAGATAGGAAATTATAGTTTTTTTCTAAATGTTGGATTTCTATCCTTCAGTGTTCATTTCATTTTCCTGGTGATTGAATTCTGTTTGTTTATTGAAATTATTGTTTTGCAATTTTAATCATTTTGCTCATTATTAAATATTTTTATTATCTTACATTGTGGCTGGACAATTAGTGTATTCCTTCATGATTTCAGAGTACTTATACCTGCTTTGATAATTCCTGGGCCACTCCAAGAGCCTGGCTGCTTTAAGTCATTTGGTACCATTTGTTTTGGTATCTAATTGTAATACTTGGACACCTCTTTGAAAGGGTTTGTAGATGCTCTGATTGGTGGCAGCATTTTACCATGTCATTTGGGGGAAGGGACACAGATGTAAATATGTGTCAGGCTTTCCCAGAAGTGTTTGGATATGTGAGATTCAATTTATTAAAGTGTAAGTGCATCAGAGGTTTTAAACAGGGGCACATTGCTCTGGGTTGTGTAATAAAGAGTTACATTAGGGGTGGACAGAAGTATACAGTCCAGTCCCAGTTTATAGAGCATGTTCCTGTTGTGCTTTTAGGGGAAATTGTGAAATATTACTCCTATTTAAGTGACAGTCTTACATTGTAGTCAGTAGTGAGGATTGAAGATCTTTAGTTTTGACCCAGGATAGTAGGAGACATCACATTTTGGTGGCAGTTGGGTGGGAATTTAACCGGATGTCACAGCATGTATATAATTTTTTTAACATGTTAAAAAAGCTAGAAAATATTTGCAAAATACAGTTATACCTTAGCAAGATCAGAGGCTTTCTTTGCAAATAAATCAAAAGGAATAGCAATCTTTTATGTTTTCTAAATACACAAGTCTCCCCACCTTCAAGTTACCTAGCTACACAGTTACCTTTTTATTGCATAGAGTCAGCCCTCTGAGCACAGTGAAGATGCAAATGAGGTGTGAACTCATTTGAATCGCAGAATCCCACATTTTGACTTTGTGTAGCAGGTGTAAACATAGTGGAGGCACTACCTCAATGTTAGTTGGTAATGGATTGAAACTGTGAATGATTAGTGGGAGGGAGAAGGAAGACATAACAGCAATCCAAACTACCTTACCTACACTGGGTGCATCACCCAAGATACAGCTACAAATTATAGAAGTAATTGTAGCAAGTTTTTAAATGCTAAATCCCAGATCAACACAACCAGCCACCTCCCATCAATCATTTCCCTGCAAAAAGTTGTTACTAATAACACTAAACATATGTAATATATGCAACAAAATCACAGAATTTCATTCATGGCTAATACTCCACTCCCTAGATATAGTAGCTGTTCCTGCGACCTGGTTAAAGTCACACATTCAAGTTTGTGAAATTGTCTCTCCAGGATATAACATTCTGAGAAATGACAGAACCTATAAAAAGCACGCAGTGTAGCATTAATCTATCATACCAAATTATCAATTACCTCCTCGTCAAACCTGTCCCATCCTTTGGTAACACAGAAATACTGTTAGCACCCATTCATATCATGACAAACCAAAATGCTGCCAGCCCATCTGGCTGGAATTTTGTAAATAATCATATGTCATTTGTGAATATTAATATGATCCATAGGCTTGTCATACAAATGTAAGAGAACTATATGTTATGTGTATATTAAACTGCTGTTGCAGAAGTGTGTGTTGAACTGTATGTTATGTACTGAGCTTCAAGAATGTAACCACAGTGTACCCTGCTGGAAAAGAGCAGAAATGTGTATAAACTATATACCTGTGCAGATGTGTGTTTTAATGGTAGAAGGTGGAATGTACAGAGTTAACTTGCAAAATATCAAGAAAATAAGTGGAAATTGTTTTACAATTTTGTTATCTATGTCTCAGCTCAAAGTAGACACAATGTCTAGTGTTGGAGGTTTTTCTATTGTCTGGAAACAGAAATAATTACTAGGTTTCAAATGTAAAAGTGTTTAACTGTTTTACAATTTGCAGTTCTAGGCAATAGTTTGAGAGATCTGACACAGAGGTGCTAAATTCTAAGTTTCTGTTAGCCTGTGAACTGAAGGCAGGTGACAAAGAGTGATGTCATCCCAGATAACCCGCAGTAATGTGTATTATTAATTTAAGAACTATCTGAGAGAGTGAGTCTGTGCATTTTGTATCTTGTCTTGAATCTAGAAACATCCACTTATTATCAGCACTATATTTGCCTTGCTCTGTAAGCAAGATTTAGGCATAGTATTTTTTAGATATAGATAGGCATATAGTAAAGATTAGTTTATATGTTTTCTGTATTTATTTGAGACTGTCCTGCAATGTTTTTTTAAATATTTCCTGTGATTCTGAACTCTGTAGTCACTGTGTTGAGTTATTGAGTATTGTCTTGTTCTTTTATTATTTATTATTAAATATATGTAAACTTTTAATTGTGGCTGTTTTTTTAGAGATATTTAAGCTCTTAGCGTACTTGCATATGTATCTGATGACACTGTATAGGCCACTCCTAAATAGCCTTGGTCACACTTACCATTTGGATAACAGTAACATTAAACAGTATTTTTAGGCATCCTTTAGTAAGGGCATTAAAAGTATAAGAGCTGGCTGGTGGCAGTGATAACTACCTTATAGGTTCATAGGTTGGTACTAGGCTATCGGCCCTAGGGCCTATACAAGCCTAGCCATAACAATTCCCTGGATATTTCTTCCCACAATATTTATAGGTTCATAGGTTGAAATTAGTCTAACTGCCCTTGTGAGACAGTTTAACCCTAGTCAGTTACCCCATGTGAGAATCAAACTCTGCACCTTCTGTTTGTAAGACAAACACCTAAACCATTATGCCATGATCATTTTATAGTCTGGGCAGAAGGAGGCATAGCTAGTAAACCTGTGCCAGCCTTCCCCGGGAGTGTCTGTGGGTTTGTATATAAGTCAAATCTGAAAATGTATCTGTGTCAGCTGCTTGGACAGGGACGCGAAGCACTGGTTGAACAGAGAGGGTGCTGAAGGTCATAGCTTAGCCACTCAGCTGAGATCTTAACCCTATAGCTGTGCCAGTGGGGAATCTTATTGGGGATCTGGAGAAAGAGGGAGAAACCAGCCCCAGATGGACTATGATCTCTGTGTGCTCTTAAGAGAAATTGTACTTTACTGTGTGTGTACTTGTCATCCTCCCAATGTGGACATCCCTCACTAGTGCTAGTGGTGAGGATTGAGGCTCATTGATTACTGGGCCAGTGCAGGGGCATCACACATATAAATAACTCTAAACAAATATGCATTGGAGTAGTTTATATATCCCCTGGCCAAAATATCCCAATTCACAAAGATTTTCTCTCCTGGACTTCTGATAATATCACATACAAAACTATTATTATAGGCAATACAAAGATCAACTGGCAAAATATGATCACTGTTGCCCCAACAAATAGCATATAACTCCATGGCTTTACACAAGTTATCACCAGCCCTACCAGAATGCAAAATAGCAATCAATTAGGTGCTACCTTAGATTGGATCCTAGTAAATGATCTCCTTAAATACTCTAATTCAAATACTCTTCCAAATACCCTAAGTGACCACTCAACAGCTTATACCTACAGAACTCCTCCTCGTGTGCCTAACCCCCACACCTAAAAAATATTAAGGAACTTAACCAGATTCAACCAACAGCTATTTAACAGTATATAAACTGGACCCCATTGAAAACCTTACCACTGGATGATGCCGTAAGTCATTTCAACAAACTTTTCTTTGATATCCTCAGCAGCTTAGCTCCTCTTCAAACCAAAAGGACAAAAATAAACCATGCATCCTGGCTTACAAAATCCATTAAGTAAATATTACTAACTAGAGACCAAGGCTAGAAAGAATGACAAAGAAACAAAAATGAAATCAGCCAACAAAAATGCAAGCAGCTATGTAACAAGACAAAAAAAACTACTTATTGACAACAAAAATATACTTCTCTCAGCAATTAACCTGCCAAACCAACAACCCTAGAAAATTCTGGAAATCTGTTTCAACACTCTTTACTCCTGGGACACCTCAAAATCCATCACCAGCCCCAGGTAAAGAGTCAACTCAAATAG
Organism: Protopterus annectens; assembly: GCF_019279795.1. Classification (NCBI taxonomy): domain Eukaryota; kingdom Metazoa; phylum Chordata; order Ceratodontiformes; family Protopteridae; genus Protopterus; species Protopterus annectens. The sequence continues at coordinate 1,809,043,402 of NC_056739.1, read as the reverse complement.
CTAACATGTTTAACTCCCACTTCATCGACATTATACTAAAACTTGTAAACCTTTCTACACCTAATAACAACTTCAATCACACCGAAAATCTAATCCATACAGACTCTGTTAATAGTTACCCAAGTACAAATACCCACCTCTCCACCATACCTGTACCTCACTAATGCACAGACTTCTTACCAAACTAAAGCCTTGCTCCCTCTCCCCTGACAATCGTCCATCAAGTATCTAAAACTCACCACAAATGCAATAGCCTACCCAGTTAGTATTCTGTTCAAAAAGTCCATCACTGAATGTAATGTTCCCAAGCTCTGTAAAAAATCTATCATCGTTCCCTTACACAAAAGTGGAAAAAACAGTGAATTACCAAACTATCGACCCATCTCTATCCTCTCCTCTCTATTTAAACTACTTCAAAAGTGTATATACTTACAACTAATACATTCCCCTGAGATAACAATCTCCTTTCACCTACCATACACGTTTTTTTGGCCAGCACATAGCAGCACCACAGCATTACTATCCTTTACTGATCCTGTGAGCAAAGCTATGGACACTGGCCAATTAACATCAGTAATCCTACCAGACCTATAAAAGGCCTTTGATACAGTGTCACATCATAAACTTTTACAACAGCTTTCTATACTAGGTTGTTCTCAAACTACCCAAAAAAATTTATTTTATTTTATTTTTTATTTTACATTTGTTGACCGGGATAGTCCAACTGGATGCATGTCCACTTTCAGCAGATACCCGGGGAGAAAAGCTCCAAGGGTAAGCAGATACAGCATTACATAATACCAGCATTACATATTACAAACAGACTATTTACAGAGATTACATAAGTAAGCAAGTTAAACAAGTTCCACAGGTTACAGTTAATCCTGAGTGCAAGTCAGGATTAAATTAAATTACACAGTAAACTGGTTAACAGATTTTTACACATTCTAGAGAGAGTTAGCCAGGCTTGATACATTGACATTGCCAGTTAAGTGACAAATGTTGTCTGAGTCTAGTTTTAAATTGACCTAAGGTGGAAAGTAAGGTAATATCAGCTGGAAGAGAGTTCCAGGATCTACTTTCAGAGTTTGCAAAGAGAGAGTCACCGGCTGTGTTATTAATTTTGCTAGTCTAAATTAGTAGTTTGTTAGAGGATCAAAGCAGTCTAGGATTGTTAGAGGGGGTGATAATATTTTTAAGTGCAGGAGAATTGTCCGGATTATAGAGGATTTTATAGGCCATAATCAGTTGGTTATACTGGATTAGGCTGGTTAGTTCAAGCCACCCAAGCTGATTTAGATTGATGCAATGATGTGTCCTAAAAGGCAGCCCAGTAGCAAACCTGGCAATGTGGTTGTAGCAAATTGAGAGTTTGTTAAGAACAGTCTTGTTTAAATTAGAGAGTAGAGGGGATGCATACAGAAAGGTTGAAAGAAGGTGAGAGCGAGCTATGACAATTTCAGCTGGAGGAGTTAGGAAGGCTTTTATTCTGTAAAGTGACCCTAGTTTTTATTGATGGTTTTGATAGCTTGATTAACATGTAGGTCAAATTTTAGATTATTGTCTATGATGACACCTAATAGTTTTGTAGAGGGGTCAGGGGAGATTATTGTGCCATCATTTGAATTTATGGTAAAGGTGAAAGCGGTAGACCTACGTGTTGGTGAAAATAACAGCATTTTAGTTTTTTTGGGATTTAGGATCAGACGACATTCAGAAAGCCAGTTTTCTATTGTATTAAAGGTGGTCTGGGTAGCTGACCATAACTCTATTGGAGATGTGGCTGAGCAAATCAGAGTAGAGTCATCAGCATATTGGATACAGCTGTCTTTTGGGATGACAGTATAAAGGTCGTTAATGAAGATGGAGAACAGCAAGGGCCCTAGTATTGAGCCTTGCGGTACTCCAAGGGTGTTAGGTAGAAGGTTAGAGAGTTTGTTCTGCCAGAGGACAGCTTGCTGTCGACCATTCAGGTAGCATTGAAACCATTGAAGGGCTCTAGTATCTAGACAGAATGTTTGCAGGGTGTGGATTAAAAGTTGGTGATCAACCATATCAAATGCCTTGGAAAGATCCAAGAAGAGGGCTGAGGGTATATAATTATTGTTGCAATTATGGTTTATGGTTTATGGGTGGGGTGGGGGGTTAATGGGGTGTGTTGTACCTTGCTTTACAAATACAAGGTGTAGGGAGTCTCTCAAAAATAAAATAATAGGCTTAAAAAAATGACATAAGGCAGTTGTTAGCTAGTAGTAATCTATGATCCTATGATCCTATGATCCTATGGTGTTAGTAAAGACTAGGAGGGCTGAAGTAGTGCTGTGATGAGGATGGAAGCCATGCTGAGTGTCTGCCATAAGGTGATTCTGGATTAGGTGGTGCATGAGTTGTCTATGAATACATTTTTCCATAATCTTTGCAAGTGGAGAGAGTATAGCTATTGGCCTATAATTGGAGAATTCAGTAGAGCTGCCTCCTTTGTAAAGTGGGATTACATAGGATATTTTCCAGATGGTGGGAATTTTAGCTTCTACTATGGTTCGATTGATTAGTATTGAGATGGGGTAAGCAATAGCATTAGCTGATTTTTGTAGGTACTCAGCAGAGAATTGATCAGCAGAAAGTGTAGTGGGTTTTAATTTTTTGATCAAGATTCAGATAAGTGAAGTGGTGACTGGCTGGAAGCTGAACGCAAGTAGGTTTCTAGGGGTGGTACTTTCAGGACCAGGGGAGCTAGGAGGTAGTTGGCTAGCTAGGGCTTGAATTGTCTCAGTAAAGAATCGGTTAAAACTGTCAGAAACATCTTCAGGGGTTTTATCTATAGTAGCAGCAGGGATTGGGGTTGAAGTTTGTCCAGGATGTAGTAGATTATTTAAACCTGCCCAAAACTTCTGAGGGTTATTTTGATTTACTGTCTGTAAATTACAGTAGTATTGTTTTTTGTTTTGTAAAATTGATTTTTTGGTTTTGTTCCTGGATTGCCTGCATTTAATGTGATCTTGGGGGTCTTTAGAAGAACGCCATAAAGCCCATGCTTTGTTTCTAAGGGTAATTTTGAGTTTAGACTCTTTAGAAAGCCATGGCGCAGTTTTTGCCTTGGTTCTCTTTGAACGAACAGGTGCATGCAAATCAAGGATCTCAAGGAATTTGTTGTTAAAGTATGCTACTGCTTCCTCTATGGGGAGGTGTTTTAGAATAGAACAATTACATGAGTTTAGTTCTTGTGGAAATTTGGCAGGGTCAAAGTTTTTATTGTTTCTAACCTTTACGAGTAAGGGTTGTTGGGAATTAATGGCTTTGTGCTTAATTACATATGTGAGAAGGTGATCGCTTAGGCCATCATGGAGGGTACCAGAGGTGTACAGTTGGGGGTGACTATTTATGAGTACCCAGTCAAGTATGCTTTTTTTTTGGTTGGGTTTACCTATCCTGGTAGGGGTGGATATAATTTGTGTAAATGCATGCAGGTTAATATGGGTGGTTGGGGATTCTGAGGAACAGGTGCCCCAGTCTATGTTAAAGTCTCCAAGTAGTAGGGTTTCTTGGGGGTAATGACATGATAGCCACTGCAGGATATCTTCAAGTGTAGATATATTGTTACCTGGGGGAATGTACATACAGATGATATTAATGCATTTATTTTTATTAAGTTGCAATTTGGTGGCAAGAATCTCCGAGTTATTAATCTGAGGTGGTTGTATTACATCTATGGTGACATTCAACTCAGATTTATAGAGTGCAGCTACCCCACCCCCCTTCTTCGAAGCACGATCCAGCCTGTGTATGTTGTACCCAGGTGGTAACACTTCATTGTCTTTAGTTTTAGGTTTTAACCAGGTTTCAGATAAAAAGAGAATCTCAGGGGAGTGGACATCCAGAAGTGCATGCAATTCATGTACCTTGTTATTAATGCTTCTAATATTGAGATGACAGGCTAGGAGAGCGTTAGTTGGCCTATTAATTGTAGGTTTGTAGCTTAGATTGCAAGTAAAGGGGGTATGTGCATCTGAAGTAGGTGGGCCAGGGTTGGGGTGAATATCACCACCAAGTATTATGTTGAGTGGTCAGTCAGTGCAACTTAGTCTGCCATCCCTCTAACAGCTGCTGCACCGACACCCAGCACATCTGGGACACAACCTGGAAGTTCTAACTCTG